>NC_135754.1:28302500-28555000 GCF_041903045.1 Epinephelus lanceolatus | reverse complement strand
AATTTTGTAGTCATGATTGCTTTGCCTTGGGTCCTGGGTCAGCTGCAATCCTGTGGGTGAAATAATGGGACTAACCAATGGGGGAGCTGACGGTGGTGCGCTGTTTCCTATGAGCCAACATGTGATTAGCAGCGAAGGATGAATGATATAATTCTACAAGAACAGAGAGCTGTTGTTTTGTAATTTGGTGTTTCTTGCATTATGTTTGTTGCTGGTGTCCAGGAGACATGTCTACACCCTTGTCATTTCTTTACCAACATGCAAAACTGCACCTCCCCACCTCCCTTCTCTTGGGGACACCGGTGTCCACGTGGGGGAGCCTGTGTTTGATGCTGCACTCCTCCCTCTGAGGGAGGGAGGAGTCAAGATGGACAGTGGGAGGTGGGGGAGAGAGAGATGAGAGTTCAAGGGTTTTCCCCTCATACACACACACTCTCAAACACACTTGTCCTCATCCTCATATAGCTGCAGGCCTGCTCCCCTCCTCTCCTCTCTGCTGGAATGAGGGCCTGAGGATTAAGGAGCAGGGAGGCTGGAGTAGAGGACCACAGGATTGGGATTGGAGGGCTTGGGGCAGGACTGGATTATTGTTGGGGAAACCAGATTGGACTGCAGGAAACAGACGGTTTTGTACTGGGATTGGTGACTCAGCTAGACTTGTGGACCAGCTGCACTGGGAGTACTGGAACCATTGAGACTAGTGGTGAAGCCACTCAGCAGCAGCAGCAGACACTTTCTCTGGTATGAACCTCAGCGTTGTGGCACAAATGTGTAGGTGTTCAGTGCGTCATCATAACTTCTGCATCAGAGCTGTTTTGCAGAAACGTATCTAAATGAGTGTTTGTGTGTGTTGGTGTGTCATCACGTCTTCCTCAGAAAACCTCATGAGAGCGGAGAACCCAGCCAGAACATACTCCTGTTTTTCTTTTTTTTTATGTCATTGTGTCTGCAGAGGATGTTAAGTGTTGCTTAAGTTAGAAACAAGACAGTGGAAGCAGAAGGAAAGAGAGTGAACTTTAGGCCTGGATGTGTTGGTTGTCCATGGCAGCTGGTCATCAACAGCATTGCCACGACAAGGTGTCCCATTACTTGCGAGCACAAACACATGACCTTGAGACTATGCGGAGTAGCTGGTTGAAGGTGTTGTTATTAACGTCAGAATGTGTGTGTTTGTTTACTTGAGCGGAGGATGATATGACAGTGTTATTTCCTCTCTCTTAATGAAAAGCCAGAGAGGGGAAGTGTGTGTGAATGCCAGTTTCACTGGTACTCCGCTCACAATGTTGCGTTATTCTCGTCATCAGGTTTATAATAAGAGCTGCCCCGGCCTACTTAAACCTTTCTCTGTGGGCGAGGGGTGTGTGTGTGTGTGTGTTTATGTGTGTGTGTGAGAGAGGGAGTTATGAGTAAGTGCGTCACTGTCTGTGTGTTTGCAGGATGTAAATAATATCACTATCCAAAGCTGTGGCACCTGTCACGCCTCATTGGACTGAATTTGCCTTGTATAAAGTCAGCAGGGCTGGGTCTTGGTACTCCATACCTTGAAGGTATTAACCGAAATAAACCCTTACCAAGTAGTATCAAAACTTCTCCAGTCCATTCGATCCTTTCCATACCCAGATCCAAAAACTAACTAAGTTGTATCAGACGGAGTAGAAAAAAAGGTAGTAAGTTCAGTACTAGGTATCACTTTAAAGGTATTTGTATTATAAATTTTTAGACAATACCCAGCCCTAAAAGTCAGAGTTGTCTGCATAACATGAGATGGAGTTTAAAGGGCTTATATATTATAAATTAATTTATGTATTATTTATTCTCTAGAGCTGAAAAAATAGTCAATTAATGGCTAAAAACTCCATGTGCTCCTTAGGAAATGCCTAGCTAGGATAGCTTGAGAGTACTTTGGAGGTGCACCTTTTTTCAGTTGAGACACGTCTGGTTGCTATGATATGGAATATCCGCCAAAGTAAAAATGGCGGCGTAAGGTAGTGCACTTGCTCTGGGTGAAAGGAAGGCTGAAGCACAGAAACTAGGACAGTTCTGCCGGTTTCTGCAGGTTCATGAGAGAAAAGTATTAATGTATTTAATTCATATCAATATATTTCTTCTTCGTTGTTGCTGTTGCTTGGCACTTGTAATAGTAAGATGTGACGGTTGGTCTTTGTGGTATTTCTCCCTATGACACTGTGATTGAAGGGCTGGCTAAAAAGTGACAGTGACAAGTGCAGTGTTTTACCTAAAGTTGAACATTTTTTAACTCTCAGCATTCAGGAAAAAGAAACACCAAATGTGTAGCGCGCACATTACTGGGGTTTGTAGCGTAGTGTAAATACGTGTTGTCTCATTGCAAATCATTTTTAAAATATATGCTGGCCTTGGGAAAAGCATCTTGGTGGCCATTTTACAGACCAAACAATTATTTAATTAATCTAGAAAATAATGGGCAGGTTAATCAGTAATGGAAGTGATTGTTAGTCAAAGCCCTCTATATCAAATCATTGCATATTATGTAAATTTACAGGTAGATTGTAGTCCCAGTGTCCTCCATTTGCTGAGAAAGACTTTCAGGTGTGGTTGATAGCTCTGGAAAATGATAGAAAGTTTGAGTTAAGATCTCCAATAGCCGAAATGAAATAATGCTGTAAGTCAGTGCCTCAGAAGTCCATTAATATGGGTAAACAGACTTTGGTTTTAGAAGTTGTACAAATGTTGAATTTTTCTGCTGTTTGGCTTTTAATGGTTAGAAATTGAAGGTTTGTTTGTCATATTTATGTTAGAGTTTATATATCGTGATTACTTAAATCACTGTAAAATATAAACACTGATGTGAACTGTTTGACCTCATCTTTGTCTGTGTTGCTCCAGAGGTTGACACTGAGTAACTTGGGCATGATGGCAAAGTGAAATGAACAGCTTCCCGGGATCCCTCAGTGTGACTCTTCTAATGAGGCAGGCAAACAGCAGCAGCAGCAGCAGCAGCAGCAGCATAGCTCAATGTGTCCTCTGTGGCTCCTTGTTACTTGGCATGAATTGTGCCTTTTCTTCACCTTGTGTTAGAGCCTTTTTACAAAGTAGCCATAGCAGAGGTTTATTACGAGGCACCCAGTGGGGAGAAACAGTATTAGTTGACAATGCAGAGGTGTCATATGTGAAACATGAAATATGTAGATCAGCATGATAACTCTACATGCTGCATGATTCCCTCTCTTATTACTGGAATTTAATTGTCTTTTCTTTTTTACTTTCTTCTCGAGTAAAACCACAGCTCAGTGGCTGTCAGACGCACATTTCCCTCCTCAGCTTATCGTTCTTCTGCAGATAGTGTGTGTGCACAGGAACTTCTGCTCTATCAGAGGACACACGTCATGTACAGTTAAGGGTGTGTATCAAGTGTAAGGCGGCATGGAGCTTAACATACACAGTAAGATCTCAAGTCCACTTTGTCTTTTTCAAACTGTTGCTCATTTGATGTTTATTTTGAATATAATAACCAGTGAAATCAGTCACTAACACACTTTAAAAATGTGTTTTCATTACCCATCATTCAATTAATGCTAAACAATGCAAGACCACAGTGCTCTCACATACCAGATTTAGACAGCGTCTTCTTTCGCCTTTATTTATTTCTATGTCAGATACAAAAATCCACACTTCTTTTATGTTTAATATGTGTGCAAAAAAAAGCCAAATCAGTGTTGTATGAGAAAGCAAACTCTTGCTTCAAAATGTTTCATCCCTTGCAGTGGACATTTGTAAATTGTAAAGCGAGTACAATGTTGTTTCGCCCTAGTTTCAGTCTGATATAAACACTCAGTTGGTTTTATTTACACTACTTTTCTATTTACCCTTTGGTTAGAAGAGGTCTGTGTTTAAACATAGATTTTTCTGCAACACTGAGGGACAAAAATGCCAGTGTTTCATGGCCTTAAATGCAACCTCTGTTTTATAATTGCTGCCTTGCTGAATGTTGCTTTTTTCAGTTGTGGGATGCAGCTAAAATGGAGGAGATATTTATTGTTGTTACTTTACCTTCTTACTGAATTGTTGCAGTGGTGTCATCATGTTTCAGCTTGTTAGTTTGTTTGTGCATGTGTGTGTGTACTGTATAAGACAAAGGGGTTGATTTCATCCTCCACTTTGGGGTTTGGATGCTCGAGGTAATTTGATGGATCAAAGACTGTGTTGCCATAGTGACCCAGAGCAGTGGGACTCTCAGGTCTCTCTCCGTTCCTTTTTTCGTGTGTGTGTGTGTGAGAATATTTGATGTTTGTATTTGAGTGCAACGTATTCTTGTCTCCTCAGTGCCTGATGACCTCAGTCCAGAGGAGAGACAGGAGCTGGAGAGCATCCGCCGCAGAAAACAAGAGTTACTGCAGGACATACAAGTAATGACACACACTCTGCTCTCTTACACTGTTTTATCTCTTTAATCAGTTTGTTAAACCTTCATCTGGAGTTCAGCTTCACCTCGATCACACAGAAAGTGTTTAAGCAGCTGGAGGCAGCTTTTTGTAATCAATTTAATGAGTATGAAGCTTTTTGAGTTGCTACGCGCCTGGCGTTACTGTCGGAGCACTCTGAACTCCACAAGTTGAAAAAACTTCAACTCGGTGTAAAAGCACCCCATGTCATCTCCGCTTTTTTTTCCATTGGTGGTCATGACAACAAGTTTACAGTTGGTAAACAATGGAGGAGAAACTGGTGGTAGCGGTTGCTGGATGCCCAGAGCTATACAGCCTGACGATAGACAGCAGGTTGTCAAACTGCCCCTGAGTCATCCTAAAATATGCCTGGAAACATCCATCATGGAGGAGAAGCTCCTGGACCAACTGGTGGTACTCCCCATGATCCACCCTCTTTTTTAGGGTCTCATGTACCCACACAGATCTCTGTTTCCCTGTGCCCAACAAACTATTTACTGACAGCCTCTCACCCTCAACCAGAGCTACAGCAAGTACCCTCTGCCTCAACATTTTGGGGACTAGATCAGGGCTCGACAGTGCGAGCGTTTCCCTCGCATTTGCGACTAAAAATAGGTGTGTGCGAACTGTAAAAAATATTCAGGGGCACATGCGCGCATAAAAAAAAATCAGCCGAAGCAGCCTATATTTTTGTCAATAAAAAAAATATGATAATCTAGCCGCAAATGTTGGAGGAACTCCAGCCGCCTTCCCTCTTCCCTCTTCCCTGTGTGACACGGTTATGGGCGGTTTTCCAAGCCACTGTCGGCACAATGAATATAAGTCCAGTGTTTCCGCTACATTCATTTAGCAGTGGCGTGACGCGTGTCGCCGCTGCTAAATTATTGCTGCCGCTGCTGCTCCTTCAAAACATTTTTGCAAATGCACCACCACTCTGAGACATCTGTGCACTTGCACAGCGCAGCAGCCAGTATAGTGAGGAGAGCAGCGGTGAGGGGAGTGGGGAGTGGGGGAAGGCTCCTATTTAGGGATGCACCGAATATATTCGGCCGAATATTGCAAAAAAACACATTCGGTATTCGGTGGAATAAGTGAAAAGCAAGGCCGAATAATAGCGATGTGTTTTGATAACGCAATCAAACAGCGTGCGGTGACGGACAGGGTAAAATGTCGGCAGTGAGGCGATAAACAATAACGGCGAATCCCGCCGGTTGTGGGTTGAACGGGGGTCACAGACACGGACAGGAATACGTATTCCTGTCAAATACGGCGGCGCATTATAACGGCTTACCGGCGAAGAAGTCCAGCTCCAGGTGAATAACTTGTTGTCATGACTGCCCAAAAGTACCTGAACAGCTGAGCCATGGGGGCACACAGTATGTGGCGTATCAGAGGAGAAACTTTAGGGACTGTTCTTTACTTATGAAGGGACTGTCAGGGGAAGAGGGTGGCTGGTTGATTTTTATTTTATTTATTTATTTTATTTTGATCCCCCCTATGTTAATCACTTATTGATGTTGTTTTTGAAGTATGAATAAGTCAGTAAGTAATTTATTCCATTGAAATATCAGTGATGTATTATAGAAAAGTGATTTATCTTTTTATAAATGACAAAAGGCACATCTGCCTCATTTTCGCTGTGGTATCCTGATACTACTCAGAACCATGATACTTTCACTGGTATTGTACTGTGGGTCCCAATTGAGGGACGTCTCTGAGTTTTGCTTTTGTCTCTGCAATAAAAACCTGTCGCTCTTTAACAACCTGTTTTTATAAATAGGTGTACAGTTTTTAGAGTGTAAGTGATGGACAAAATCCACAGTCCTGATGTTTTCAAAATGCAGTCAAAAGTATATCTGAAGTTCATGCACAGCTTCTGCAGTCAGAATTAGACAAATCAATTCCCTCTTTGTGTTTCCCTGTTGAGCTACAGTTGAAGCAAAGTAACAAAGAGGGAATTCAGTATTAAGACACTAACACTGGAAGATCTCTGCGTGGTTTATCTGAAGCTTCATATCAACTTCAGATAAATGTTTAGGCTGTGGATTTTGTCCCTCATCACTCACATTTACATCACATTAACAAGGAGGAATGATTACAGCAAGAAAAAAGACTTCAATGGCTGTCCTTTAAAGACATACTTGTAAAACTGCGAAATTATCCTTTAACCATTTGAATTATTTCAGAGAATTGCAGGAATGAAAAAAATCACCCATTGCATTGTTTGCTTTGTAGTTTTTATCTCTTTGTCTGAGCGTCACATCGTTCAGGTCGACCTTTCTTCTGCCTGTGTCCTTGAGTAGATTTGTACCTCCATGTCTAGACCATCGCGCCTGGAGAGGTGTGTGTGTGTGTGTGTGTGTGTGTGTGTGTGTGTGTGTGTCTGGAGGGTGTGGGGGTGTAGGCGTATGACCACCGGAGCGTTACTGTACGCATTCAAGACAGATGATCCTCTTTGTGTGGGGTGCATGTGTACGAGGGGGGTGGACCTCGTATGGTTGTGTGTCCTCCAGCTCTCTGTGCCTGGAGGGACAGTTTGACCCCCTGCCTCAGTTCCCCCTTTCAACCTTAAATAAATTAGGGAGATCGTTTTTGTCAGCTCTTTATCTGGGTACATTTGGCCTGCAAGATTAGGGGGGGGTAGCTGGCCTTATCATCATGAGCTCAAATTGTAGATAAATAAAAGAACCAATAATGACGTTACACCCATAACATTCATTTCTGATGTTTTACATGTGCTGGTTTGTTGGCTTTAATCAACATAAAGGTTTATTGACATATGTTGGAGTTTAGATTATTTTTCACAGAGTGTTTGCAGGTCCTTAAAAAGCTTTAAAATGTCTTTTTGTCTAAATGAGTCAAGCTCTTCTGTGTGAAAGTCCACATTTCTAATGACCCTACTCCTACATAAAACCTACCTCTGCACAGGGCCACATACACAGGCTACTTCTGAGCTCTTTACTTACATGCAGCGCTTGAAAAAAGGTGACTTGACAAAAATTTGGCTTTAATGTGGTCAAAAATGATCTTGAAATGGTGTTAAAAAGCATTAAATTTAACTGTCTGATATTTGTCGACAGCCTGTTTCATTGGAGCTGAGACAGTTTGACGTGTTCAGCTACTTTGATACTTAAATTATTGATTGTTTCAGTCCCTAGTTTCAGTTCACCATTGATTTGTGATAATAAACTAATTGTTTTTGGTAGAGCAATTTGATGACATCATTATAAGCTGTAGCAACTTGCAATAACTATTTATTACACTCTTTTTTGACATTTTATAAACAAAACGTGTAATCGGATAAAATGAGAAAATAATTGACAGATTATTTAATATTAAAGAATTAGTTTCAACCCCCTGTTATCCATTGTCAGTTATTTTTCTGATTAATTGTTGAGTTGCTTGTTTTTGATATATTTTGACTTGATTATTAAAATTAAAAGTTGCCAAAGTTTCTGTTAATCATCTAATCAATCAATCGACTAACCATCCCAGCACTTGTGGAGTTAATGTAGAGCAGAATTATTATTATTTCCACTGTGTTTTTACTTCTGCAGCTGTAGCGCAGCAAACACTGTTTCCCCTCGCAGCAAAAGCAAAAACGAGTCAGGACAGGGTTAATGAATGTTGCAGAGCGGTGAGAAAATATGCGGTGAAAGCCCTACACTCTTTTAACTCTGTCCCATCTCGGCGGTTTGGGTGTGACAATCAGATAAATGAAAGTAGTACATTCCTCACTAAACAAACTACCCAAAAAGCTTTGACGAAGGTTCAGAACCTCATCGTCATCTTCCCTAGTCCCTAGTCCACGGTCAGCAAGGTGGGCATCCAAAACATGCACAAAGAAAAGCGCACACACAAAGACAAACACAAACACGGCCTCTGGGCAGCGGCGCTCTGTGAATAGATTGATGGAGTTTATTACTGAGGTTGACTCTCGTTCGGCGCTTCTCTCCTCTAAGCCCCGCCCCGTGTTGTCCTGGGGGGCTGATGGGTAATGAGCCATGAAATATTCCAGTAATGGAGACAGAGGACGCTGTTCGTTTATAAGGGGGTGTAACCATGGAAACGCACATGCAGGAGTCCAGACAAGTGAAGTTATTTACCTTGTTTTCACACATTGTGTATTACACAGACTCACTGAGAGCTGGAGATGATTTTAGCTGTAATAATCAGAGACACCGGCCTCGTCCTCTTCTTTTCTATAATTGTCTTAGTTGATTATCTTTTCTGCTGGGCTCAGTGTTTCTCCATCTGCTTCTCTCCTCTCTTCTTCCCTCCCATAACCTCTGAGCCCTCCGGAGCAGCTTCGCTAAGCCAGTCAAAGTCTTTGATCCTGCGCATTCCCGTCTCCCCACCAGTGTGACACTCAAACGGCCTGGGGAGGGCATCAGGGGGGAGGCAGGCTGATAAATCTGGGTCAGCACAGGGGAGAGGAGGAGCGGGGAGGGGGAGACGGGGCAGGGTGGTCAGCTCTGACCCCAGAACAGGTGCTACAGCTCCCAGAGAGGATTTTCTGCAGAGTGCGACTGTTCCACAGAACTCCTGCCGAGAGGAAGAATGAGTCGGCCCGAGAGAGAGTGAATCACGTCTGCACTTTTAGAGTTTTTTTTCTGGGTCATCGCTTCTATCAGAAGTGCTTGTGTAGATGTGTCGGTCGGTGAGATGTAGCTGGAACAGACAACCATGTGTAATGCATTGTGCTGCGGGTGAGATCAAAGCATCTCCTGAGGTTCACATGAAGACTCAGACATCACACACGTATCACATGTATATACAGTATGTCTGTCTGTGTTTGATCACTCTCCTCCTCTCTCTGTCTGTCTGCTCTCAGAGGCTGAAGGATGAGATAGCAGAGGTGACCAGTGAGATTGAAAACCTGGGCCTGACTGAAGAGAGGTGAAGTATCTCTCAACCGTTTCTGTGCTTGTGTGTGGGCAGCTGTGGTCCACTCAGCCTTTGTTGGAGTGGAAGTGCCCTTATGGTGGAAGACAGGAAAATTAGAGTCCAATGCTTTGTGGGATTTAGGGCTGCAACTGACGATTGTTTACATTATCGTTTAATTGTTCAGATATGAGTTTTTAAATTGTCTATTTTGTCAAACTAACAGTTCAAATTCAGAAGATATTCAGTGATTAATATTCTAAACACCAGGTCCGCTCACTTGGCTATTCTGGGAGCTTTCAGCCGTATTGAAAGCTTCGCCTTCTTCACCTGAAGAGGGCTGTCTGTGCGATATGTGCCCACAAGGTTGAGGATGAATCTCTTCACACTCAAAGATATTCAGTTAATTATTATATAGAACATAGAAGAGCAAACTATCCTCAGATCTGAGAAGCTCAAACTGTAAAATGTTCAGCTTTTCATCAACTTTAAATGATGGTCAAAATTGCTGTTAATAAAGTTTCTGTTCTGTTTAATCTGTTTGTAGGAAAAGCATGCAGAGGAATAAACAGATGGCCATGGGCCGGAAGAAATTTAACATGGACCCCAAGAAGGTGAGAACAAATCAGGGTCTTCCTTTCTTTATGTAACAGATAATTGTAGGGCTGCAACTAAACATTATTTTAATTGTTGATTAATCTATTGATTACTTTCTTGATTCAATAATTCATTATTTAGTCTATAAAACCTTTTTAAAAAATGAAATGTCCACAGAGATAATTGTCTTGTTCCTTCTGACCAGCAGCTTAAAACTCAAAGATTATAGTCTATATTCAAAGTTTATAGTGGCTGGGGTTACATGGACAGTATTTCTTCAATCCGATGGAAGTTGTTCTGATTAGAGATCCCAACTGAACTGTTAACACGGACGCTAAATAAAGTCATACAATCAGATGTGCGTTTACAAGCCTCAAAGCTTTGGTTTCGCCCTCTGTGGAGCGTCTTGTCTGCTGGAAATATAACAGAAGGAGAAGTTTTTTTCCCCATTATGTTGAGAAAATTAAATTAAATTAATTCAAAGGAGAAGTGTTTCCGCCTGTTTATATAATTTCTTAGTAGCTTAAGTAACGAAACTGTGACCCGCCTTATTTTCTGTAGGTATGAATTACAGATGTCCCTTAAACACCTCACAAGCAGACTATTGGTAGACGCCTCAATTTAGCCGTGTTCCCTGAATGTCTCATAAGCAGGCTACTGTTACTGGTAGTAATATGACTGGTATGTCCAGTGACTCCACATTGCAGCCTGTAGCAACAATCAAAGAATACATTTATTAATAAGAACAGAGTGCTACATATTTTTTGAAATTATGGACGATTCTCTGCCGAAATCAGCAGAGGGAGAAACAGCTGTTGCAGCATGTTGTGTGCAGCGCACTGTGTCACCTATGTTACCTTCACAAGGGACAAACAGAAACAAATGCCTCGACATTGTTGCCTCACAGCAAGAGGGTTCCTGATTTGAATCCAGGGTGGGGGAGCCCTTCTGTGTGGAGTTTGCATGTTCTCCCCATGTTAGTGTGGGTTTTCTCCAGGTACTCCAGTTTCCTCCCACAGTCCAAAGACATGCAGGTTAATTGGTGACTCTTAATTGTCTGTAGGTGTGAATGTGAGTGTGAATGGTTGTCTGTCTCTATGTGTCAGCCCTGTGATAGTCTGGTGACGTGTCCAGGGTGTACCCCGCCTCTCGCCCAATGTCAGCTGGGATAGGCTCCAGCCCCCCCATGACCCCAACAGGATAAGCGGTTAAGGAAAATGAATGAGTAGTATTTTCCTGTTGAACAGATTATCAAAGGTTTCCACCTCCCCGCTCAGCCCGATTAAAAATTCCTTTCAGCCTGCCTGAATCAGGTCTTTCTCTTCCCATTAAATTGGTTACATGAGCCATTTTTATTCTGATCATTACTGGAACATAAGGGTCCATTTAAACGCACCTCATGTTAACAGAAAAAAGGAAGCGAATCCTCACATAAGAGGAGCTGCAACCAGAGAATTTCTGTGTTTTCTTAAAACTGACTCAAAAAATCAATCGATGGTGTTGTAATGGAGGTGTTTTTTAAATCAAATAGCATGTGATACATCTGATCACTTTGTCTTTGAAGACGTCCATATTAATTGTATTTGTTAGTGCATGATGTTCAGATCCAATTGTGTATTTCTGATTTTCTCTCTCAGGGGATTCGCTTCTTGATTGACAGCTCGCTGCTGAAAAACACTAGTGATGACATCGCCCAGTTTCTCTACAAGGGTGAGGGGCTTAATAAGACGGCTATCGGCGATTACCTAGGAGAGAGGTAAGTGATACTGAAGACCTGAAGTCATTTTTCACAAACAGCAAACATATGACTTGTCGAGCAGGAAGAGCACCAGGTGTTACTCTTAATTCTTTCTATTCAGATGTCCCAGTTAAACATGACAGTGAGCCAGCATGTGTGATGCCAGGACCCTGAATCTGAAGCAGCTAAATGGAACTCAGCCATCATTAGGTTTATCGTTTACACCCGTGTTTTGTCTAAGGTGATATGTTCAACAGATTACAGACCCACACAAAAAAAAGGATGTTCTATTTTTTATAAAGCTGCCAATGTTATAGGCACGTGCAGCACTGAGGACAAATCAGGCCTTATTAATATTCTATATGTGTGAGCTTATGGTGCATTAGCAGTTCTAAACATTCATCCATTAATCAGTTTTTATCTGATTCATCACATCTCATGCAGCTCTTGTAGCTGCCAGCTCGGTGAGCTGAACAGAGCTGCATTCAGTTCTTGATCCTGTTGTCCTTCTGTTGTCTCCCCCTGTGTGTGTGTGCATGTGTATGCGTGGGTTTGTGTGGGATTGCGTTCGTGTCGTGCAGAGATGACTTCAACATAGAGGTTCTGCACGCCTTCCTGGAGTTACATGAATTCACAGACTTGAACCTGGTTCAGGCTCTCAGGCAGTTCCTGTGGAGCTTCAGGCTGCCCGGCGAGGCTCAGAAGATCGACCGCATGATGGAGGCGTTCGCCCAGCGATACTGTCGCTGTAACCCCGGAGTGTTTCAGAACACAGGTACATGAGCGTGTGGGTGAGTAGATGTGGGGGGATTTCAAAAGGATATTAAAAAAAACAAGTTTACAGTCAGTGTTTTTACTTTTTCTTTTCTGAGTACAACGCAAAAATGAAAACACGTTTATTTCAGGAGTCAGCAGTAAAACAATTATTCTTCCCCAGAGGGCCTGTCATAGTTTGTATTCTGGCCACATGCTGTATGTTGGGCTCTGAATATGTAAATATTTAATCACAAGTACACATCAGATAATTTATCTTCTGTTATGTTGAAATATTTTGATTTAATTATTTCCTTTACAGACATTCAAAAAGGCAGTCAATGCTATTTAGTTAGATATTCACTCAAACACACACATGCAAAAAAGAATAGAAATAAATATAGAGTTTTTTTCTAATAATAACACTCATTGTAATAATTATAACAATAATAAATAAATACATAAATACCGACAAATAAAAAGGAACAATGGCACAAAAACAGTAGATACAAACACACGTGTCTATCTTGACACACACCACCAGGTGTCAGATAAGTTGTAGGAAATGTCCTCTGAGTTTCTCATGTCAAGAATTTAAATGACTGAAATCAGCTGATAGCACTGAGAAACACGAAATGTTAAAGTCCGTGGTTATTGTAGTGGTCAGGTCCTGAAACAGTACAAAAAACTCACCTTGTCTTCTTTTACAGATACCTGTTACGTGTTGTCGTTTGCTGTAATCATGTTGAACACGAGTCTACACAACCCTAACGTGAAGGACAAACCCTCCGTTCAGAGATTCACAGCAATGAACAGAGGCATCAACGATGGGGGAGACCTGCCAGAGGAGCTACTCAGGGTGAGAGACGTTTATTTTTGTGATAAAAAAAGTGTTTATCTCCACAGTAACAAAGTATACTTAATTGTTAAACAGACTAAAGTATTACTACAAAAACGCGGTGCTTTTATTTGCCTTGATGAACTGAGCAAAGTCGCACCATGTGTCCAGTTTATGTTCAGCCCAGTTCTGGTGAATAAAAAAAAGTCTCATTTAGTAGCTGTTTTTTAAGAACTTAAAGTAAAAGTTCTAAAGTATCAGCATCACAATATAATTGGCTTGTGCAAATCCTGAAGTTCAATGATATGAACATTGTCAACAACCAATGGCTGCACTCTCTCTGGCACCAAACAGGAAGCAGCAAACTAGGTAGACAGTAAACATGGAGCGGACTCTGGGGAGGCGCAAGAATGTGAACAAGTCTTGGTTCTCTTGTACTGTTGAAAAAGAGGAGAAACTGGCGAAGTTGTGGTGTGAACAAGAGTCTGTGTTTAATTCAGAGTATATCTGATCCACCAACTGGCATTTATTTTAATGAGAAATCTAAAAAAATTTACAGTGGTTCACCTCTGACTCCAATGTTAGTCTTTGCAAAATTTTACAGTGTGTGACTAAAAACATTGTCTTCAGATGTGAGAGGGTGTCAGATGTTAGTCTTCGAGTGTACATTAGAAATAAAGCTGTAAAAATAAATGTAACTGAGTTAAAATTACAATATTTACCTCTGACATGTAGTGTAGAAGTATAAAGCAACATAAAATGGAAACACTCAAGTGAAGAACAAGTACTCAGTGCTGATCATCTGTCTCCTCCTCTCTGTAGAACCTGTATGACAGCATCAAAAATGAGCCCTTTAAGATCCCAGAGGATGATGGGAATGACCTCACACACACCTTCTTCAACCCCGACAGAGAAGGCTGGCTGCTGAAACTCGGTATGTGCATCCATGTGGTGTAAAATAGTTCATTTAATTTGAGTTTATTCAGTTTGGATCCTGTTGTTTGTCACTGTGAGCTGGAAGGCCCTCTAGTGGACTGGATGTGTAACAGCATCTTCAACATGATGAGGACAGACTTGTGTTGTATTTCTGTGATATTCTTTTGTTGACATTCTTCTTGTTTGTTTGTGTTTCATGGGTTTTTGACTCCAGGAGGTATGTACCCTTAAATTGCCCAGCTTTGATGTACTGCTTTGCTTCTGAGCTGCCACCCTCCCTGCCTTTACTCCCAATGGCTGTGTGCATTCACCCTCACATCACAATTTGATTTAAAGAAAGCTCATTCGTGGGCTGTACGCTGTTAAGCTCTGATGTGATAGAAGTAGTTTCACATCTGTCCCTAACTGCTGGCCACTGACCCAAGTTTTAACCTCAGCTTTGCAATCAGTAGGCTCTGCATTTAACCTGCTGATTTGTGCCATCAGTGTGCTTCAGAGTGTCGCTGTTGTCACATGAAATCCAGCAAATTTGTGTCTTTACTGAAGCTGTAGCTCACCTTAATCTCTCCTCAGGTGGACGTGTCAAGACCTGGAAGAGACGCTGGTTCATTCTCACAGATAACTGCCTCTACTACTTTGAATACACAACCGTAAGTTATTCCTGTTTGGCTAAACAAGAGAAGAGTCACTGATAAAGTGTGTAGGGTTATGTACTTAGACTTTGTCATTGTAATTTATTGTGTCTCTCTGCGGTTTATAAGGATAAAGAACCTAGAGGAATTATTCCACTGGAAAATCTGAGTATCAGAGAAGTCGATGACTCCAAGAAGCCGGTAAATTCTCTCTCCTCTCATCTCGTCTTTGCCACATTTTG
The DNA here is from genome assembly GCF_041903045.1 of Epinephelus lanceolatus. Lineage (NCBI taxonomy): Eukaryota > Metazoa > Chordata > Actinopteri > Perciformes > Serranidae > Epinephelus > Epinephelus lanceolatus. The sequence continues at coordinate 28,539,959 of NC_135754.1, read as the reverse complement.
TCATATGATTGAAAATACGTATACTATGTCAAAGAAATGTAGCTGCCTGTCCATAGGTGTACCTAAAAAGGCCATAGTATAGTAAGCCATAAAAATTTGAAATAAAAAAATCATAGTATAGCATGTTATAAAATGTGAAAACAAACAAACAAACAAAAAAACGGTTTTCGTGTAATATGTCATAAAGATGTAAGAAAAAAAAAAAGTCATGGTATATATGTTATAAATTGTGATCAAAAACAGTCGTGGTATAATACGTCAGAACTTTTTTTTTTTTTTTTTTCTTAATAACAAAAAAGAAAGAAAGAAAAAGCCATAGTAGAATATTCCATAAAAATCTGAAAAACAAATCATGCTACAGTATGTCATAAAATTGCACCTAAAAAGGTCATAGTATTATAGTATGTCGTCCAGAAATCATGACAACAAGTCATAGTATAGTATGTAGTCCAAAATCATGAAAAAAAAGTCATAGTATAGTAGGTAGTCCAAATTTATGAAAAAACTTCATAGTATAGCATGTCGTCCAGAAATCATGAAATAAAGTCATAGTATAGTATGTCGTCCAAAATCATGAAAAAAGTCATAGTATACCATGTCATCCAAAATCATAAAAAAGTCATAGTATAGCATGTCGTCCAAAATCATAAAAAAGTCATAGTATAGAATGTCGTCCAAAATCATAAAAAAGTCATAGTATAGCATGTCGTCCAGAAATCATGAAATAAAGTCATAGTATAGTATGTCGTCCAAAATCATAAAAAAAAGTCATAGTATACCATGTCGTCCAAAATCATAAAAAAGTCATAGTATAGCATGTCGTCCAGAAATCATGAAATAAAGTCATAGTATAGTATGTCGTCCAAAATCATAAAAAAAATCATAGTATACCATGTTGTCCAAAATCATAAAAAAGTCATAGTATAGCATGTCGTCCAAAATCATGAAAAAATCATAGTATAGCATGTCGTCCAGAAATCATGAAATAAAGTCATAGTATAGTATGTCGTCCAAAATCATGAAAAAAGTCATAGTATACCATGTCGTCCAAAATCATAAAAAAAGTCATAGTATAGCATGTCGTCCAAAATCATAAAAAAAAGTCATAGTATAGCATGTCGTCCAGAACTCATGAAAAAAGTCATAGTATAGCATGTCATCAGAAATCATTAAAAAAAAGTCATAGTATAGCATGTCGTCCAGAACTCATCAAAAAAGTCATAGTATAGCATGTCGTCCAAAATCATAAAAAAAGTCATAGTATAGCATGTCGTCCAAAATCATGAAAAAAAGTCATAGTATAGCATGTCGTCCAGAAATCATGAAAAAAGTCATAGTATAGTATGTCGTCCAAACTCATGAAAAAAAGTCATAGTATAGCATGTCATCAGAAATCATGAAAAAAAAGTCATAGTATAGTATGTCATCCAGAACTCATGAAAAAAGTCATAGTATAGCATGTCATCAGAAATCATTAAAAAAAGTCATAGTATAGCATGTCATCCAAAATCATGACAAAAAGTCATAGTATAGCATGTCGTCCAGAAATCATGAAAAAAAAGTCATAGTATAGCATGTCGTCCAGAACTCATGAAAAAAGTCATAGTATAGCATGTCATCAGAAATCATGAAAAAAAGTCATAGTATAGCATGTCGTCCAGAACTCATGAAAAAAGTCATAGTATAGCATGTCATCAGAAATCATTAAAAAAAAGTCATAGTATAGCATGTCATCAGAAATCATGAAAAAAAGTCATAGTATAGCATGTCGTCCAGAAATCATGAAAAAAAAGTCATAGTATAGCATGTCGTCCAGAAATCATGAAAAAAAAGTCATAGTATAGTATGTCGTCCAGAACTCATGAAAAAAGTCATAGTATAGCATGTCATCAGAAATCATGAAAAAAAGTCATAGTATAGCATGTCATCAGAAATCATGAAAAAAAAGTCATAGTATAGTATGTCGTCCAAACTCATGAAAAAAAGTCATAGTATAGCATGTCATCAGAAATCATGAAAAAAAGTCATAGTATAGTATGTCGTCCAAACTCATGAAAAAAAGTCATAGTATAGCATGTCATCAGAAATCATGAAAAAAAAGTCATAGTATAGCATGTTGTCCAAACTCATGAAAAAAAGTCATAGTATAGTATGTCATCAGAAATCATGAAAAAAAAGTCATAGTATAGTATGTCGTCCAAAATCATGAAAAAAAAGTCATAGTATAGTATGTCGTCCAAAATCATGGAAAAAAAGTCATAGTATAGCATATCGTCCAAAATCATGAAAAAAAGTCATAGTATAGCATGTCATCAGAAATCATGAAAAAAAGTCATAGTATAGTATGTCGTCCAAACTCATGAAAAAAAGTCATAGTATAGCATGTCGTCCAGAAATCATGAAAAAAAAGTCATAGTATAGCATGTCATCAGAAATCATGAAAAAAAGTCATAGTATAGCATGTTGTCCAAACTCATGAAAAAAAGTCATAGTATAGCATGTTGTCCAAACTCATGAAAAAAAGTCATAGTATAGCATGTCGTCCAGAAATCATGAAAAAAAAGTCATAGTATAGCATGTTGTCCAAACTCATGAAAAAAAGTCATAGTATAGTATGTCGTCCAAACTCATGAAAAAAAAGTCATAGTATAGCATGTTGTCCAAACTCATGAAAAAAAGTCATAGTATAGCATGTCGTCCAGAAATTATGAAAAAAAAGTCATAGTATAGCATGTTGTCCAAAATCATGAAAAAAAGTCATAGTATAGCATGTCGTCCAGAAATCATGAAAAAAAAGTCATAGTATAGCATGTCGTCCAGAACTCATGAAAAAAGTCATAGTATAGCATGTCATCAAAAATCATGAAAAAAAGTCATAGTATAGCATGTCGTCCAGAACTCATGAAAAAAGTCATAGTATAGCATGTCATCAGAAATCATGAAAAAAAAGTCATAGTATAGCATGTCGTCCAGAAATCATGAAAAAAAAGTCATAGTATAGCATGTCGTCCAGAACTCATGAAAAAAGTCATAGTATAGCATGTCATCAGAAATCATGAAAAAAAGTCATAGTATAGCATGTCGTCCAGAAATCATGAAAAAAAAGTCATAGTACAGTATGTTGTCCAGAACTCATGAAAAAAGTCATAGTATAGCATGTCATCAGAAATCATTAAAAAAAAGTCATAGTATAGTATGTCGTCCAGAACTCATGAAAAAAGTCATAGTATAGCATGTCATCAGAAATCATTAAAAAAAAGTCATAGTATAGCATGTCGTCCAAAATCATAAAAAAAAGTCATAGTATAGCATGTCATCAGAAATCATTAAAAAAAAGTCATAGTATAGCATGTTGTCCAGAACTCATCAAAAAAGTCATAGTATAGCATGTCGTCCAAAATCATAAAAAAAAGTCATAGTATAGCATGTCATCAGAAATCATTAAAAAAAAGTCATAGTATAGCATGTCGTCCAGAACTCATGAAAAAAGTCATAGTATAGCATGTCATCAGAAATCATTAAAAAAAAGTCATAGTATAGCATGTCGTCCAGAAATCATGAAAAAAGTCATAGTATAGCATGTCATCAGAAATCATTAAAAAAAAGTCATAGTATAGCATGTTGTCCAGAACTCATCAAAAAAGTCATAGTATAGCATGTCGTCCAAAATCATAAAAAAAAGTCATAGTATAGCATGTCATCAGAAATCTTGAAAAAAAGTCATAGTATAGTATGTCGTCCAAACTCATGAAAAAAAGTCATAGTATAGCATGTCATCAGAAATCATGAAAAAAAGTCATAGTATAGTATGTCATCCAGAACTCATGAAAAAAGTCATAGTATAGCATGTCATCAGAAATCATTAAAAAAAGTCATAGTATAGCATGTCATCCAAAATCATGACAAAAAGTCATAGTATAGCATGTCGTCCAGAAATCATGAAAAAAAAGTCATAGTATAGCATGTCGTCCAGAACTCATGAAAAAAGTCATAGTATAGCATGTCATCAGAAATCATGAAAAAAAGTCATAGTATAGCATGTCGTCCAGAAATCATGAAAAAAAAGTCATAGTATAGCATGTCGTCCAGAAATCATGAAAAAAAAGTCATAGTATAGCATGTCGTCCAGAATTCATGAAAAAAGTCATAGTATAGCATGTCGTCCAGAATTCATGAAAAAAGTCATAGTATAGCATGTCGTCCAGAACTCATGAAAAAAGTCATAGTATAGCATGTCATCAGAAATCATTAAAAAAAAGTCATAGTATAGCATGTCATCAGAAATCATGAAAAAAAGTCATAGTATAGCATGTCGTCCAGAAATCATGAAAAAAAAGTCATAGTATAGCATGTCGTCCAGAAATCATGAAAAAAAAGTCATAGTATAGCATGTCATCAGAAATCATGAAAAAAAAGTCATAGTATAGTATGTCGTCCAGAACTCATGAAAAAAGTCATAGTATAGCATGTCATCAGAAATCATGAAAAAAAGTCATAGTATAGCATGTCATCAGAAATCATGAAAAAAAAGTCATAGTATAGTATGTCGTCCAAAATCATAAAAAAAAGTCATAGTATAGCATGTCATCAGAAATCATGAAAAAAAAGTCATAGTATAGCATGTCATCAGAAATCATGAAAAAAAAGTCATAGTATAGTATGTCGTCCAAACTCATGAAAAAAAGTCATAGTATAGCATGTCGTCCAAAATCATGAAAAAAAGTCATAGTATAGTATGTCATCAGAAATCATGAAAAAAAGTCATAGTATAGTATGTTGTCCAAAATCATGAAAAAAAAGTCATAGTATAGCATGTCGTCCAAAATCATGAAAAAAAGTCATAGTATAGCATGTCATCAGAAATCATGAAAAAAAGTCATAGTATAGCATGTCGTCCAAACTCATGAAAAAAAGTCATAGTATAGCATGTCGTCCAGAAATCATGAAAAAAAAGTCATAGTATAGCATGTCATCAGAAATCATGAAAAAAAAGTCATAGTATAGTATGTCGTCCAAACTCATGAAAAAAAAGTCATAGTATAGCATGTTGTCCAAACTCATGAAAAAAAGTCATAGTATAGCATGTTGTCCAAACTCATGAAAAAAAGTCATAGTATAGCATGTCGTCCAGAAATCATGAAAAAAAAGTCATAGTGTAGCATGTCATCAGAAATCATGAAAAAAAGTCATAGTATAGCATGTTGTCCAAACTCATGAAAAAAAGTCATAGTATAGCATGTCATCAGAAATCATGAAAAAAAAGTCATAGTATAGCATGTCATCAGAAATCATGAAAAAAAAGTCATAGTATAGCATGTCGTCCAGAAATCATGAAAAAAAAGTCATAGTATAGCATGTCATCAGAAATCATGAAAAAAAAGTCATAGTATAGTATGTCGTCCAGAACTCATGAAAAAAGTCATAGTATAGCATGTCATCAGAAATCATGAAAAAAAGTCATAGTATAGCATGTCATCAGAAATCATGAAAAAAAAGTCATAGTATAGTATGTCGTCCAAAATCATGAAAAAAAGTCATAGTATAGCATGTCATCAGAAATCATGAAAAAAAAGTCATAGTATAGCATGTCATCAGAAATCATGAAAAAAAAGTCATAGTATAGTATGTCGTCCAAACTCATGAAAAAAAGTCATAGTATAGCATGTCGTCCAAAATCATGAAAAAAAGTCATAGTATAGCATGTCATCAGAAATCATGAAAAAAAGTCATAGTATAGCATGTCGTCCAAACTCATGAAAAAAAGTCATAGTATAGCATGTCATCAGAAATCATGAAAAAAAAGTCATAGTATAGCATGTCGTCCAAACTCATGAAAAAAAGTCATAGTATAGCATGTCGTCCAGAAATCATGAAAAAAAAGTCATAGTATAGCATGTCATCAGAAATCATGAAAAAAAAGTCATAGTATAGTATGTGGTCCAAAATCATGAAAAAAAGTCATAGTATAGCATGTTGTCCAAACTCATGAAAAAAAGTCATAGTATAGTATGTCATCAGAAATCATGAAAAAAAAGTCATAGTATAGTATGTCGTCCAAAATCATGAAAAAAAAGTCATAGTATAGCATATCGTCCAAAATCATGAAAAAAAGTCATAGTATAGCATGTCATCAGAAATCATGAAAAAAAGTCATAGTATAGTATGTCGTCTAAACTCATGAAAAAAAGTCATAGTATAGCATGTCGTCCAGAAATCATGAAAAAAAAGTCATAGTATAGCATGTCATCAGAAATCATGAAAAAAAGTCATAGTATAGTATGTCGTCCAAACTCATGAAAAAAAAGTCATAGTATAGCATGTTGTCCAAACTCATGAAAAAAAGTCATAGTATAGCATGTTGTCCAAAATCATGAAAAAAAGTCATAGTATAGCATGTCGTCCAGAAATCATGAAAAAAAAGTCATAGTATAGCATGTCGTCCAGAAATCATGAAAAAAAAGTCATAGTATAGTATGTGGTCCAAACTCATGAAAAAAAGTCATAGTATAGCATGTCGTCCAGAAATCATGAAAAAAAAGTCATAGTATAGCATGTCATCAGAAATCATGAAAAAAAAGTCATAGTATAGTATGTGGTCCAAAATCATGAAAAAAAGTCATAGTATAGCATGTTGTCCAAACTCATGAAAAAAAGTCATAGTATAGTATGTCATCAGAAATCATGAAAAAAAAGTCATAGTATAGTATGTCGTCCAAAATCATGAAAAAAAAGTCATAGTATAGCATATCGTCCAAAATCATGAAAAAAAGTCATAGTATAGCATGTCATCAGAAATCATGAAAAAAAGTCATAGTATAGTATGTCGTCTAAACTCATGAAAAAAAGTCATAGTATAGCATGTCGTCCAGAAATCATGAAAAAAAAGTCATAGTATAGCATGTCATCAGAAATCATGAAAAAAAGTCATAGTATAGTATGTCGTCCAAACTCATGAAAAAAAAGTCATAGTATAGCATGTTGTCCAAACTCATGAAAAAAAGTCATAGTATAGCATGTTGTCCAAAATCATGAAAAAAAGTCATAGTATAGCATGTCGTCCAGAAATCATGAAAAAAAAGTCATAGTATAGCATGTCGTCCAGAAATCATGAAAAAAAAGTCATAGTATAGTATGTGGTCCAAAATCATGAAAAAAAAGTCATAGTATAGCATGTCATCAGAAATCATGAAAAAAAGTCATAGTATAGTATGTCGTCTAAACTCATGAAAAAAAGTCATAGTATAGCATGTCATCAGAAATCATGAAAAAAAGTCATAGTATAGTATGTCGTCCAAACTCATGAAAAAAAAGTCATAGTATAGCATGTTGTCCAAACTCATGAAAAAAAGTCATAGTATAGCATGTTGTCCAAAATCATGAAAAAAAGTCATAGTATAGCATGTCGTCCAGAAATCATGAAAAAAAAGTCATAGTGTAGCATGTCATCAGAAATCATGAAAAAAAGTCATAGTATAGCATGTTGTCCAAACTAATGAAAAAAAGTCATAGTATAGCATGTCGTCCAGAAATCATGAAAAAAAAGTCATAGTATAGCATGTCATCAGAAATCATGAAAAAAAAGTCATAGTATAGCATGTTGTCCAAACTCATGAAAAAAAGTCATAGTATAGTATGTCATCAGAAATCATGAAAAAAAAAGTCATAGTATAGCATGTCATCAGAAATCATGAAAAAAAAGTCATAGTATAGCATGTTGTCCAAACTCATGAAAAAAAGTCATAGTATAGTATGTCATCAGAAATCATGAAAAAAAAGTCATAGTATAGTATGTCATCAGAAATCATGAAAAAAGTCATAGTATAGTATGTCGTCCAGAAATCATGAAAAAAAAAGTCATAGTATAGCATGTCGTCCAAACTCATGAAAAAAAGTCATAGTATAGTATGTCGTCCAAACTCATGAAAAAAAAGTCATAGTATAGCATGTTGTCCAAACTCATGAAAAAAAGTCATAGTATAGCATGTTGTCCAAAATCATGAAAAAAAGTCATAGTATAGCATGTCGTCCAGAAATCATGAAAAAAAAGTCATAGTGTAGCATGTCATCAGAAATCATGAAAAAAAGTCATAGTATAGCATGTTGTCCAAACTAATGAAAAAAAGTCATAGTATAGCATGTCGTCCAGAAATCATGAAAAAAAAGTCATAGTATAGCATGTCATCAGAAATCATGAAAAAAAAGTCATAGTATAGCATGTTGTCCAAACTCATGAAAAAAAGTCATAGTATAGTATGTCATCAGAAATCATGAAAAAAAAGTCATAGTATAGTATGTCATCAGAAATCATGAAAAAAGTCATAGTATAGTATGTCGTCCAGAAATCATGAAAAAAAAAGTCATAGTATAGCATGTCGTCCAAACTCATGAAAAAAAGTCATAGTATAGCATGTCGTCCAAAATCATGAAAAAAAGTCATAGTATAGTATGTCATCAGAAATCATGAAAAAAAAGTCATAGTATAGCATGTCATCAGAAATCATGAAAAAAAAGTCATAGTATAGCATGTCATCAGAAATCATGAAAAAAAAGTCATAGTATAGCATGTTGTCCAAACTCATGAAAAAAAGTCATAGTATAGTATGTCATCAGAAATCATGAAAAAAAAGTCATAGTATAGTATGTCATCAGAAATCATGAAAAAAGTCATAGTATAGTATGTTGTCCAAAATCATTAAAAAAGTCATGAAAATGTAAAAAAAAAAAACCTCAACTCAGCACAACTCAAATTTATTTATGAAGTACAACAAGCACAATAGGAATTAGATGCTAAAAACACATACATGAGAGGCACTATAACTTTCAGGTATACAGCTCACACATTTAGAGACACCACACAGGCACGTATCAGAGTAAGCCACATCAGGGAGAGTCAAACGCTAATGAATGTAGGTTTTGAGCCTGGACTTAAAAAAAGTAATTGGTAGGGGTGAATCTGATTGAGAGGGGGATGCTGTTCTACAGTTTGGGGGCAGACATAGCCAGGGCACGATCACCCCTGAGCATAAGTCTGGAGTGTGGGACAACCAGGATGGTATAGTATGTTATACAGATGTGATTTAGAAAAAGTCATGTGATGTAAAAAAAAAGTCAGAATATAGTATGTTATACAGATGTGATGTAAAAAAAAAAAGTCAGAGTATAGTATGGCATCCAAAATCAATACTACTTTTCCCGTTCAAACATGTCCATTGTAGCAGATACAAAGCAGTATCTCACAACACATCACTTACTCAAGGATTAGTTCCTGGATTCTTTTTCTATTTGTTCCTAATTTGTGTTGTTGTGTTCTTCAGATGTTTCCTGTTGATGTAAATCTCCTGACTCATCTTGTTTGTTTGTCTTTTTTCCAGAACTGCTTCGAGCTCTTCATCTCAGACAGCAAAGATCAGGTGATCAAAGCCTGCAAGACGGAAGCAGACGGACGTGTCGTTGAGGGAAACCACACTTTTTACAGAATCTCTGCCCCGACCGCAGAGGAGAAGGATGAATGGATCAACAGCATTAAGTAAGCCACATTTAATTTCTCTGTCTCCTGCAGAAGATCAGCACAACGTCTCGTATTTAACCCTTGTTGTTCTTCTACCTGCAGAGCTGCCATCAGCAAAGACCCATTCTACGAGATGCTGGCAGCTCGGAAGAAGAAGGTCTCATCTCTGAAGGGGCTGTAGAGCTGCTGAGGATGAACCATTGAAAGGTTAGACTCCAGCTGACTGGATGTGGACCTGATACTCCTGCTGCTGCAGTGACACTTGGACCTGACAGACAGGATTCAGCTTTTAAAGAAATGCTGTTCCTCTGTCACCTTTTGAACCAGCACACCTTCAGCGCTGAACACAGAGTGTAAAAGAAGTGGACGTAGCCACTGTGACATCACCCACTGGTTTGTGGACTTCCCTTTTGAAGCCTGTAGTTTGGCATTCAGCCATCGCCATATGTGGGCAAGAGGATGGAGCTGTGGAGGATACACATTGCTACGCCTTTATCCTGATTGACAGGTTGCTGTCATAGCGACTTGTATCACATGGTAGCCAGGTCCTAAGCATACCCTGCTTTATCATCTATTTTAATGTACAAAACGAACATCATGCTGTGCTTAAAAAGACTTGAAACTAATGATTAAGATCATAAACGCATCAAGAAAATGTTTACTGATGTAATAAATCAAGTAAGAAGAGGGGTCATTTTCTCATTGACTTTTATACAACTAGTGGCATCGCCCCCTGCTGGCCATTAGAAAGAATGCAGGTTTAAGGACTTTATATTGGCTTTTCAGATGAGGAGGCTACATTCACTTCTTTTATATATTCTGTTTTTTACAGGTTTGACCTTTTGTTTAGTTTAATTTCCCATCATGAGATAAAATCAGTCATACATCTCTTTTTAAAAAATCCTTTTAAACACTCGACTTCTGCAGTACTGTATCGACGCTGTGCCCTCTGGTCAGGACTCCCACTCCTCTTAAAATCTGCTGTAATGACTGTTGACATGTGTCTGATCCACCGTTTCATTTACAGTGTTTGGTCTCTACAGCGACTCAAACAGCAGATGATTTCAGTCAAAACTCATTGGAACCTGAATTCATTTTGTTAATAGTTGAACATGAGGTGAGACAAAGACACAGTATATTACATCAGGAGGAGGATGGAAACAGCTGATGGATGAATCCCATCAAGAGAAGTTAAAATTGTAACCTTTAATCTCTATTTTGATCAGCTGAGGTCTGTTTAAAAGACTTAATCAAGTCATCATCTCGTCTGGAACGCTGGACTTTGTCATTTTGTCTGATTTGTTCTAAAAGTTTTTTTTTCCTGTTTTCTTACTGCTGTTTGTCATTTGTCGAAGCACTGTTAATGAAAATGAAGGTGATGCATAAATAGCTACATATTTATTTATCCAAATTTCTTGTAATTTATTGTTTTTGAGTTTTGTCTCATTAAAAATTTGCAAATTAACATTTAACTCTGGTTTGTTTTTCATATGGCTGGGCAATTAATTGAAAATTAATCCAAACCGACATTCAGAACCTCTAATCGATGACATCTTGCCCGTGTTGGTAATTCTGGGGTGTTTTTTGTTTTTTTTAAATTCTGTTAATGCTTTACCCACTGTTTGTCTTCATGTATGTTCCCTTTAACATGCACTACTACATGTGTGGTCATATGACTCCACCCTGTCCAGTCCGTGACCTGTAAGCAACATTTCTGAAATACAAAAGTCATAGTACAGTATGTCGTCAAAAACCATGAAAAAACGTCATAGTATAGGATGTCGTCCAAAATCGTGAAAAAATGTCATACTCTAGCATATTGTCCAAAATCGTGAAAAAACGTTATAGTATAGTATGTCGTCCAAAATCGTGAAAAAACATTAAAGTTTCGTATGTTGTCCAAAATCGTGAAAAAATGTCATAGTATAGCATGTCGTCCAAAATCGTGAAAAAACGTTAAAGTTTCGCATGTTGTCCAAAATCGTGAAAAAATGTCATAGTATAGCATGTCGTCCAAAATCGTGAAAAAACGTTAAAGTTTCGCATGTCGTCCAAAATCGTGAAAAAATGTTATAGTTTCACATGTCGTCCAAAATCGTGAAAAAACTTTATAGTTTCACATGTCGTCCAAAAACATGAAAAAATGTCATAGTATAGCATGTTGTCCAAAATCATGAAAAAACGTTATAGTATAGTATGTCTTCCAAAATCGTGAAAAAATGTCATGGTATAGCATGTCGTCCAAAAGTCACAGTATAGTGTGTTCTAAAAAAAAGAAAAGCGACAGCAACAAGTGCCTTCATAAAGCAGCTCTCAATAACACAAACATTTACAAAGGCTAGACAATATGAAAAAGATTCAAGACAAGAGTTCATCTGTGTTTCATCAATTATTCTAAAATCACAAGATAAGATATGCACTCTTTAATTATAAAAAAGTATCCTAGCTTTAACAGTCGAGCATATTTACAGTACAAACCCTGTCAGTGAACTACAACAAAATAATCATTCCTTCATAGTAATTGAGGTAAAATGTTCAATTAGTTGTGATACATATTTGAGGTCATATCTGTCCTAGTTGCGTCCTAGTTTTTCATTTGACTTTTGTCAGGAAACTCATCACATTTTTGTGATGTCTTTGTTATTTTAGACACAACTTAGTATGTCAGATTTGACACAACTGAGAGTATCGACTGAAAGTGAGAGATATTTTTTCCTTTTCACTCAGACATGTTTTTGCTGTTTTAAAATTAAATTCAGCTTGGACTGAAAATAGTTGAACAAAATAACTTTCAAACATCAGAAATAATCAGTGGAACTTTTGATGAAAATTGTTTGTCAACCAGATTTGGGTTGTGTTTTGTTTTTGGATGATTTTCTGCTACTTGCAGTACACAATGTAGCAGATGCAGCCAACTACAAAGACCTTAGTCTAATAATAAGATATAAAAGTGCTCATCTGGCGTGAGCGTGCTGCTAAAACAACTTCAGCAGTCAAGCATCATGAGTGGTTGTCAGCACCGTGTTGATGAAACCATCTGTGCGTTCAATCAGAAAAAGATGTCTTATGTAAACCAGATATTGTCACACTATCAACATTTTTCTGCTTCTCTTATCAACATCTGATCATTTCATGTGTAGCAGTCATGCTGTTGTCAGAGGCAGAGCAGGAAGATTCCCACTTAAGACTTTGAGATTTTAACAGAAAACAACATGCACTGAGAAGAACGTGGACATATTCAACTAGCTGAAATGTGATTCAAAAAAGTCATAGTATAGTATGTCATAAAAATTGGGCGAAAAAAAGTCATAGTATGTCATAAAAATTTGGGGGAAAAAAGTCATAGTATAGTATGTCATAAAAATTTGGGGGGGGGGAAAAGTCATAGTATAGTATGTCATAAAAATTTTGAAAAAAAAAAAAAATCATAGCATAGTATGTCATAATTGGGGGGAAACAAGTCATAGTATAGTATGTCATAAAAATTTTGGGAAAAAAAGGCATAGTATAGTATGTCAAAAAAAATTTAGGAAAAAAGTCATGGTATAGTATGTCATAAAAATTTTGAAACAAAATCACAGTATAGTATGTCATAAAAAACAAATTGAAAAGTGTATTCAGAAAAAAGATGTCTTGTGCAAACCAGATATTGTCACACTCCTTTCTCTCGCAAAAGTTATTTCCTGCTTCTCTTATCAACATCTGATCATTTCATGTGTAGCAGTCACGTCAGAGCAGGGAGATTCCCACTTAAGACAACACAACAACATGCACTGTGGCATGCAAGGAACGCGGACACATTCAACAAGCTGAAATGTTAAAATATTTCAGTGTAACAATGTTTTTAAGGTCACAGGAGCATCTCACAAAGACCTAAATACATCTTTTTACTCAGCTTCTTATTCTGAATGATTGGTAATGAGTAATGCATACTTAAGGTATGAAAATGCAGGGGCTTTTTTAAGAATAGAAAACTAAAACTAAACATGCTAAAAACATTAGCATATTGTATTTGTGGGGAAAATGTGTCCAGATAAAGACAAGTGTTTGTCTGTGAATGCTGCGAGTTATAGTGAAGCTGATTTGTGTACTTGTGTTTGAAATTGTCTCTATTAAGCCATGTTTAATGTGTGTTTAATGTGTGTTTGAATCAACTGAACTTTACAGCTCTTCACAGAAACCTCCGCCGCTGACTAGTGTTTTGGAGGTGTAACTGCAGAGTGACACAGACACACCACCGCACAAGTATAAATCCAAATTAAGGCAGCGGTAGACCAGCAGCTCCAGTGTTCAGTGAGGTAAAATTAGTGCTTTTGTCAGTGGAGTCTTTGACGAGAGCATAGCTAAGTTTCACTTTTACTTCAGTCCACTGTCAGAAAGGTCGGTCTGTTTGTGAAGCACTGAGCACACGACTGGATAAACAGGACTTTGATTAAACTGCATGAGTTGTGTGAGACTCTGTAAACAGATAAATGTTTTCTTTGTGTGTTGCTACAACGACGAGGATAAAAATCACAGACTGCACCAAACAAAAAGGCTCACACATTTGAAGTCATTTTAAAAACTCTCCACGTCGTCCTTTAATTTACAAAGATAATAACACATAGACACTGTACAGTTAGCTTTGAACGCTGCTGTAAACTCTCTCTTGAAATCTGTTATTAAGGCTCCTGAAGGGATTGTAATTCTTCACCACACCCGTCTGTTCTCCACCACAGTCTCTATTTCTACCATATACATGCAGGATGTACCTGTAGAGAAGTGTGTGCAGTAGTAGCAGTAGTTTTTTTTTTTTGTTTGAAATGCTTGTCGTTAGTAAAACTAAAGAAACAGAAATTCACAGTGTGATGACGTCAGGTGTTAAAATAAACTAACAGAGTAACAGTTGAGCAGGTAAACCACAGGATCTGGCGTTTAAAATGAAGATTTACCCGCTGAATTCACCACATACATCCTCTCCTGTGTGTGTGTGTGTGTGTGTGTGTGTGTGTGTGTGTGTGTGTGTGTGTGTGTGTGAGTCACTTCCTGGGACACGCTGATAGTGGAGGTGAAGGTGATGAATCCCAGCATGCTGCTGGTACACGAGTGTCCCGTCTGCACGAGCGGGCGGACCTCCACCGAGACCTTCAACCTCGGGATCGTAGAAAACCGAAGCCTCCTGCTGAGCACACACACAAACACAGAGATGTTCAGGAAGGGCGTGATGTGAAGGCTGAAAGAACAAAACGCTGTCATGTTTATTGCTGGCAGCCAATCAGAGACGAAGATTTACCCTACAGTTCCCTCAGTGTTTATCCCTTTCTTTAAAACTTAATTTTTATTTCATTTTCATCAACAACACAGTGTATACATTTCCTTTTTTCCCAGCTGTATACAGCATTTATACACGTTATATTCAGAAATTACTGAAAGCAAAATTTAAACAGAAAAATAAAAAATAGTATTGATATTTTATTCAATTATCTGACAACATGCTCTCAGAAGGTGTGTGTGCTCACTTATATCTCTGGATCTGATATTTACCACAGCTGGAAATCTTTAAACGTGAACTTAAAACCAAACAATTCAGCCAGACTTTTGATAAAGAATAATTTATATATTATTTACATTATTTTATTTACTTATTTTGTTGTATCTATATTGTCATATTTTATGTTTAATTTCATCAAATATTTTCTTATTATTCTTAAATGTATTATATATTTTTTTATCCCTCTTACTGAATTTATCTGTCTTTGTTTCGTATTCTTAATATATTTTTGTATTTTTTTAAATCTTAAGTTTAAAGGTACAGTACGTGTTCTCTCACTGAAGCTCAAAATGTCACTTTCAGCAGACAAACATGAGCCATGGTCGTAACCTACAGTCATATTCAGCTGATGCTGTGTCACAAGAGGTCTGATTTTTGATTTGATTCATTGCTTTCAAACATTTAAAAAAAAAACAAAACAAAATAAAATAGAATATATTGCAGGAAAAAAAACTACAAAACAGACAAACTAGAGATCATGACCAGACTTACAATAAGAAATATAAATTAACATTTCATGTCCGTAAAGGAGCAGGAAGAAGCAACATGCCTGTCTTGTCCTGCCCCCCCACCCAATCCCAAACTATAGTTCAATGTATGAAACCACAGTGGGATATTATAGTTTCACCACTAGAGGGCAGGCAGCTCCATCACACCCAGGATTCACCATGCGGCTGTGTGTGTGTGTGTGTGTGTGTGTGTGTGTGTGTGTGTGTGTGACAACAGCTGTATTTTAACCCTGCTGACCCTCAGGAGCGCGTTCAACATGTTTGGAGAGAGTCCAACCTGTTGTCACTAGTTTCTAACAATAGACAGCCTGCGCTGCCGATAAGGACTTTTGTTTTTTTGTTACTCTTTCAACCGGCAAAGCTATTGTTGGGGGGATGTGTTTTGTTTTTGCCTCTGCCAGGAAAAAAAAAAAAAAAGCGATAAGTGGTAAAGTACAGAGATCACAACAACAGGCCGACACAAAACAAGTGAGAGTGAACAAAGCTGAGAGAGAGCCAGCACTTATTCTGTGTGTTTACATGAATGTTAGAAACAAAAATACAGGAATTAAAGAAACGACAGGCCTGAATAAAAGACGTGGCAAATACTGATGATAACCATATACTTTAAGATATGACAAATTAGTAAAAAAATATTATTAATTTAAGAAAATCGAACTGCAAAAAAGTGAGTGATTGATATAGTTTGCTTCAAATATTCAGTAAAAACTAAAATGATCTCTCATTTCTTTAGTTTGTGAACAACAACAGTGAGATTCAGATTCTGTATACAATATTAATAGGTACAGGTGATTTCCTTCTTTTAGTAAAATCCTAAATGATTGTTTTCTTCCCACCTGGACCTTTATTCTCTGCCATTTCTCCTCTAATCATCACGCTGTAACCTGTGACAGGCTGTTATGATACCACAACTATCACACACTCACATATATGGAGTTTTTGTCGAGCTGTTAGCGTCACGTAGGTTTACATTACCAAAGGTTTATGACAAAATCACTTGACGACACGACTCGTCGAGAGAGGAGAGGGAGAGACACTGTGCTGCTGCCAGAGGAGCCGCTGAATGAGTTCCCTCTGAGCGGTAAGTCACTAAAAGAGTCTGAGAAGTCCGGGGCTGTTCATAAAACATTCAGGACGCCACAGTTTATTCCACACTACTGAAGCTGCTCCTCTTTTTGGAACCACCGCAGAGTGAGTAATAATTTCACTTTCAGCCATGCTTGTTGTTGCCATGGGAAACAGTATGATGTCAATATGTCAACAAGCCAAAATATCCCAAGTATCACGATGTGAATTTTTCATACGATATTAAAAATTGTACCAGTATCATCATGAACAAGATGATATGAGTTACTGTAGAGAGTTGATGTATTAGATAGCTTGTATCATATTTAGTCATTTCAATTTAATTCTAGTTGTTTTAACCTGAATTTTAAAGCTTGACAAGGAACAGGGACTATATCCATACTTCTTTAAATGTTACAATGTTCCTCTGTATTTTACCCAATGAATAAATAAAACTGAACAAATAGTCAAAAACATGCCACTAAGGTTCAGATGTGATAAATTTTTCAGGCCAATAACTAAAAAGAAAAGCTGTTTAAAAACTACTTCACTTACAGTCAGTATCTAAGCTCACCCCTCTCGACATTTAAAGATATGTTAAAGGTTGTACAACAGAAATGAAACACAAGCCTTTTCACCTCTCAGACGTGCTCTCTCAGAGTTTAGGAACATGTAAATAAAAGAAAACAACTCACTCCCACCTTCAGGATGTACAACAAGTGCTGAAACAGATCCGTAAAGGATGAGGCCATTATTATTCTGCATTTTTCTGATTGACAATAAATCTCTTGAAAAGACCAAAACTAACAATGTTAGTCAGTTCCTCAGGACTTTCTGACTTCCCCATCCTGTCTGTGGCTCTCAGCCCCAAATCCCACTGGCTCCTGCTGAAGGAATAAATCTTTGAAAACGGGTCACAGAATTCAAAATTCATTTGTTTGGGACCACTGCTGCCATTAAAGGTCCAGCATGTAGGATTTGGTGATGTGTAACAGTGACGTTACAGAACACATATTGACGTTTGGTCATGGACTTTCCACGTCCAGATACGACATACAAGGTACCCTGGGTGTGTTGGTTGTTGACGTTCTGGGACGCCGTGTCAAGTTCTGTCTGTTACATGCATTGTCTTCTTTCAAAATACACTTTGGTTTTCACAAGAAATTTAACGTTTACATACAGTCTCTTTGAAAATATACACACCACGTCGGTACAACACCACAAATCGACGTTTTTTCCTTCAACAACAAAAACACATGGTTGGGTTCAGGAAAATAAAACAGGGTTTGGCTTTAGAATCTTATGGAACGTGAACACCGCTCTGTCGGGTGAAAGTTGGTGTTTGTTGGGCCCATGCACCGCCCCCACCACCCATCGACTCAGATATTCACCGCCTTAACTTTTGTCCTTGTCCCGCAGCGTATCCCCCTGACGCCACTGTGCCCCGATAAACCATAACGGCAACCGGCCGCATATCATGCCGATGTTAAAGGACGCCTTTTTTCGTTGGTTTTTGACTCTGCAAGTCACTGCCCAAGTGCCAGATTTCAACAACTTCCGAGGCTCAAAAGACGCAATGGAATGGTGCCATCTAAACTCAGCGTCCGAAGTCGTTCACTCATTCGTTCACTCATTCGTTCACTCATTCGTTCACTCATTCGTTACTCCCTGCTCACTATGTGGGGAGTTTAATGTAGAGGACTATTTAGTGAGCTCATCTGTAACATGAAAAACAATTTCGGACACTACTCAGGTTATTTTCTCGGCGCCGATAAATTACGTGGTTACTGTCACACAATTGGCTGGTGAAGCATCCATAACAAATTCTGACGTGCATATCTGTGATAAAAACATGAATTTATACTGGGTGTATTTTCCCTAAATCAATAAATAGCATTACAGAGTACTCTGTGACTGTGTGTGTTGTGATGCTGCTCTGCTCACATTAAACATAAGCCTGTTAATAATGTTACCCCGTCAGAAGGCAAGAGGACAGAGAACAGCGCGATTGCAAGCTATCCCGCTAATGTCAGCAACTTTCTGTTTAATCTTTGTTGTGTTGAAGGTTGTTTTACCATCAGTCATGTAATAACTTGTGAATTTAATGTATAACGTTATGCATTCATCCATTACAGCACAAATCTCCGTCTCCGTGTCCAATAAAGTCCATCTGAACCACTGGCACGATGCATGATGGGATGTCTTGCTTGGTTAGTGACCATCGGTTGTACACTACTTTTCACGGTGCATTGTGGGATACCTTGAGTCCACTATACAGTGTATAATAATTCCCACTATACATTCAGACAGCACTACAAAATGGCAAACTCACTATATAGTGGACAAGTTACACATATTAAAAGTTATATATTTACCAATTTCACAGCAGTTAGGGTGTGTAGCCATTTTATTTTTCAAAGTTAGTGAGAGTTCCCTTAATGCTGCTCAAAACACTCATTTTCTTATTTAGTTTTCTTTAGAGGGGCTACAGAGTGGAGCTGTTATGGTTGAAACACAGCCGTTATAAGTGTTGAATCATAGGCAACTGGACTTGATTTTCTTCAAGATGTTTCACCTCTCATCCAAGAAGCTTGTTTAGTTTGCTTAGAGTCGCAGGCTTTAAACCCTGTGAGGGTGTGAACCTTTACAGAGTCTTTGAGGTCACATGTGAGCTGAGGTCTGTGTCCTTAACGACTCTGAAACTCAGAGCTGTCATGTACTATGACACAGGACTGAGAATGTTCACCAACATTATTTATTTAATATATATAAAACAATAGAAAGTTTACCAGTACATAAACAGCATTCCCGGCTTATTTGAAACCAGGAAGTGAGACAGGAGTCCTCGGGATATAACAAACCCCTTTTATGCCTGATTAAATTATGGTTCTGTAGAAATCTGACAGTGGGACACATCTGTATGTGCCAAAATTTTTATTACAAAAATATATTTGAAAACAAAGATGATTATAGCGGTACATTTTCACACTGATGTCATCAGTACACACTGTCAGTTTTAGAATTTGAAGACTTTTAAAACCTTTTTTAATGGTTGGAATTTGTGAATTCTTGTCTGGGACAACGGTGTTTTCTGTCACGGGGCAAGTTTAGAAGTTCAAAGAATAAAAGCAGATCAAAATATTTCATAAATCATAATTATTTCATACATATAAATCCTTTAAAATTAATGTTCCACCCCGGGGAGTTAGTCTGCTGATAATTTATCATTTTTATTATTATTTTTTGGTCGGGTTATTTAGACATCAAATGAGCCTTAAAGGAATCCACTGTGCCTCTACATGAACACATTATTCAGATTAACTCTGATAAGATTTCTGATCACACGTCACGGCTGTTTGTTTCTCACAGTCTTTGTATCATTTGACACCAAAGAGTCTTTTCTGTGGTTATCTAAATATGTTTAGAGTTCAACACAATTTGTAGCCTGAGGTCACAGCGGACTCTCACAGGACAAACCTCTCCCGTTCTGTGTTTGTGTCATCGTGCCGGTAAAACGAGGATTTCCGCGAGTCTTCTCAATGGTTTCCAACAATAGGCCTGGATGTGCTGCTGCTCACATCTTTGTCTGAGAGGTATTATTCTCACATTCACTGCGTGTGTACTTGTGAGTAATACTCCAGTGCTGAAAGATGATCTATTTACGACTGTTTCCCTCTGGCAGTAGATCACTCACTTTTTTTTCTTCCTCGACTCTGTCCAGGTAGCGATAAGACGCCACCCATTTACCGTCATTATCCAGCCTGTGACATTTCCTGTTCTCAGAAACTACAAAAAAAACCTCAATCTTCTGCTGAGATCTTGACAGGTTTCCTTTTTGGCTCATTCAGTTTACTGAATGTACACATCTTCCTTTCTTTGACTGTCTCCCTGCAGTTTAAACATCTACTTTCCTAAAAAAAATGTAACTTTCTCTCTCCAGAAATGTTCACTGACTCTGTTTCAGGGTTGATGAACCCTCTGGCTTCACCTCGCCAAGTCCTGACAGGACTCATGGTAACGCAGACCACACTGTCAGATCATCACCATAATACGGCGCTGACTCACTTCTTGACAGGAGTGAATCAGCCGACACGCTGTCCCCGCTCTCACTCTGCTGATTTGGGCTGCTGGGAAGACGAGGATGGGACCTGCGATTTGGGACTCACCACAATGACTGCAGGCATTTCTAAGAAGCCACAGCCTGTTTTACTGCGTGTGTGTGTGTGTGTGAGATAGAGTTTCTGTACAGTATGTTCACAGCTGTGTTTTGTCAACTCAGCTAAAACTAGACAAAATCTGAATTTAAAAAAATGGAAATAATGCATAAATGTAAAACATTCTTTAGATGAAAATTCAGGTTTGTTACAACTTGGGTTTTATTTTTCTTGTTTACAATAACTGTAAAACCAAAGTAAGTAAGTATGTTACTAAAGTAACATATCAGAAGACTAATTTGCATTGTACGTTGGAATCTAGTAAGTCAGCCTCTACAATAACACTGAACTCTTCAAAGTAATGATGACACAGCAAATGTGCTACAACAAAAAGCGGGAGTCAACCAGCTTGTAAAAGTTTAGCCAGATTTTTTAAACCACTTCTTTTGGAGAAAAACTAGAAATACTGCCCCACCCTGCAGTTGTATGTCTCCGTACGTCAGAAGAGTTTCTCCTACAGTTAACATCCACTTCAACCTGGCAGCATAGGAGATCTACACAATCGGCTGTTTCAGGATTAGTGTCATCAATTCAGTATCTGATGGCCACAAAGGTGTTTGATGCAGAACAATATGACGTCACAGTGATGCTGACCTTTGACATTTTTGATATATATTGTCATCACTTCATCATTTTATCATATTGGACATTTGTGTGAAATGTTGTCATAATTTATGCAAGTATTTGTGAGTTAAGGTCAAAAACTGTTTTGTGAGGTCACAATGACCTTGGCCTGTCATCAGCATATTCTTCCATCCAAGCAATTCCCTTGATGTGCTCTTGAGATATCGCGAGACATCATAACAGATATCACAAGACTGAGATGAATGCAGGGTCACAGTGACCTTAACCTTTAACCACCAAAATATTGTGGATATTGTGTTCACAAGAATTAGACTAACAAGGTTGCAATGACCTTGACCTTTGACCATTAAATTCTCAGCTCATTGTGAGTCCAAGTGAACATTTGTGCCAAATTTGAAGAAATTCTGTCAAGGTTTTCGGATATTGTGTTCACGAGAATGAGACTGACAAGGTCACAGTATATTGACCTTTGACCACCAAAATCTCATCGGTTCAATTGCGCCAAATGTATAGAAATCCCCTCAAGGTTTTCTTGAGATATCTTGTTCACAAGAATGAGACAGATGATGTTACATTGACCTTGATCTTTGACCTATGACCACCAAATTCTAATGAGCTCATCCTTGACCCAAAGTGACGTTTGTGCCAAATTTGAAGAAATTCCCTCAAGGTATTCTGAACATATCGCATTCCTGAGAATGAGATGGATACAAGGTGATGGTGACCATGCCCTCTGACCACCAGTTCGTTGGTGAGCCTAAGTAAACATTTGTGACAAATTGGAAAAATTCCCTCAAGGTGTTCAGATATTGTGTTCACAAGAATGAGACTGTCAAGGTCACAGTGACCTGCACCTTTGATCATCAACCACCAAAATCTCATCAGTTCATTGTTGAGCCTTAGTGGACATTTGCGCCAAATCAGTGAGGTTACATTGACCTTGATCTTTGACCTATGACCATTAAATTTTAATGAGCTCATCCTTGACTCAAAGTGGACATATGTGCCAAATCTGAAGAGATTCCACTGAGGTGTTCTGAGCTGAGAGGAACTCCAGTGGTGGGTGATATTTATTTCATCTGATCAATTGTTAACATTAAATAAATGTTACTGACTTTTTCTTACCTCTAGAAAGAAAATAAGTTTTAATTAATGGAAATGATCCTTTATAAAATAAACATTAGTAAATTTCATATGTAATGTGTGTGTGTGTGTGTGTGTGTGTGTGTGTAACCACCTGGTGGCATCTCAGAAGAAGTTCTTGATGAGGGGTGTGACTAGTTTCACCCACAGCTTGACGTGGCGGTCCGGCTGCTCAAACGTAGAATCAGACACCTCTGTGGAGCGCTGGTACAACATCTCCTTCTCCTGAGACGCACACAGTTTAACACACAGGTGTATATTCAGTAAAGACTTACACAGTCATTCATCATCATTTCTGCTTGTGGTTAACCCACCTCCTGCAGCTGGCTCTGCAGCTCCTCGTTCTCCGTTACTATAGCGATTTGGGCCTCCAGGTCACGGTGAACCGAGCGGTAACCGAAATTAGGGGAGCCAATTAGAGTGAGGCAAGGCCGATCCTGCCCCTGGAGGTAATACCACAGACCTGAGAGGAGAGGAAAAGTGGAGTGAGCCAGCGAGGAGGTAATGCTTCAGAGAGCCGTCTCCAGCAGGGATTTCTGTCGGCGCAGACCACAACTAAAAAGGAAGCACATGCAGAAATCCCCAGCGTCGATCCAAAACCCCAAAGCATGAGAGAGAGTGAGTGTACATCCTAGTCCCGAGGCTACGACAGAATGACTGTACAAGCCCTCTTCTCGCACGCTACATACCGCTGCGACCACGAGAAGAACAGCAGAGCAGGGAGTGTTTTATTATTCTCACTGAGCCAAACAAAACTAGTCTGGATGCTGAGTCTTGGTTTAGATCGTAATCTCCAGCTAATCACGCTGATGTGGGAGTTCGTGCTGAAACTACTGGTCAAAAAACAGAAAGTTAAAGGGATAGTTCAGATTTTTTGAGGTGGGTTTGGATAAGGTACTTATCCTTAGTCAGAGCATTACCTACAGCAGATACCAGTCGGCACGCTCTTAGTTTAAAGAAGCAGACAGGAGTACCGCCACAGAAGCTAAGTAACATACTGCTGTGGATGGGGGCAGCAACAAAACGTATTTTAGCCACCTAAAAAAATCTGCATAAGTTTAAGTGTACCTACATTGAGAATATTTTCGCTTTACCTTGCTGTTAGGCGGCCTGTTCCTTAGCCTGCCCTAGATTTTCTCAAAGGTAGAACTTAGGCGGTAAATTCATACTTGTGCGGCAGACCCTACGCCATTGTGAGCATTTATACTTGTGCGGTGGTGTGTCTGTGTCACTCTGCAGTTACACCTCCAAAACACTAGTTGGCGGCGGGGTTTCTGTGAAGTGCTGTAAAGTTTAGTTGATTCAATACACACATTAAACACACATTAAACATGGCTTAATAGAGACAATTTCAAACACAAGTACACAAATCAGCTTCACTATAACTCACAGCATTCACAGACAAACACTTGTCTTTATCTGGACACATTTTCCCCACAAATACAACATGCTAACGTTATTAGCACAAGCCTATGGCATTTTACATTGTATAAATTAGCCTAGCGATGAGCAGAGATTTCCTCTGCTCATATGAAGCCAGGATAAATCACACACAAGACTTAAAATGCTATTTTTGTGGAGGCTTTATTGTCTTCACAATTTATTGTTTCTTATCTGTGAAATTAAAGTAAATAAAAGCTTTGTTTCCACTGAGGGAAATGGTTTCAGTACACAGGAGGTCTGCATCGCTGCCATATGTAGTTACATTTCTGGGGAGGTGCACATCAGGCTACGCCGCATGTACAGCATTGATTCAACACAGAAGTATAGATTCTGCCTAACAGCGCAGAATTGACTTCTGTGTAAAAGGGACCACTAGCAGGATGGGAGGGGTTTGACGTTAGAGGACTTGTTATGTGTGGGACCCACCACTGGATATTTAAAAAGCAGCTGGCAGCAGTTAGTGGCAGCCAAAAATGTCGCAAACTGGGGAGGCAATGCGGTCCGGGAGCTCTTTACGTTGCGAGACACTAAATGATTGTTGTTGCCATGTTAATACCATTGTTACTGATTATAAAGTGCCACCCTACATGTTATGTGTCACACATTTTGTGAACTGTTACTGGCTACTCAAACAACCACATCTCTTCTGTAAACACTAGATGCTCTCTGTGAGTGTGTACACAGTGAAGAGTATTTCATAATATATATGCTGTCTGTTTTACTGATCACCTGCCTGAGGAATGAGGGGGACGTGACCTTGGGCTCTGGGAGATTGTGACAGGACAAATTTTAAGTCAGTTTATACACTAAACGATTTATCGAAGAAGTAATTGACAGAAGAAACACTCTTGTACACTTGTGACAAACCCAGAGCCAAGTCTGGCAGTTTTTGGCGTTGAACGCGCTGTTGCTTTCTCATTGCTCATAGCTAAGGTTGATTAGAGCGTTCACACTAGGAGGCTCATAACGGTGTTTTGATATGCTTCTGTTTTAAATGCAATGGTTATATATACCTACTCAAAAGAGGGTACAGACACCGTCACTGCTCTAACTATCTTCAGCATATTTTCAGCTATGATTTTTGTAGAAGAAGTTTGACATTTTGGGAAGTTAGCTCAAGACAAGAAGAAAAATTGATGCCTGTAACTGATAACCACAACTTCGGTCAACTACTTAAAGTCTTTATTCTATTAATTCATTTTAGCATGTGAGTTTGTTGGGTTTTGGCTTTTTTAAATCAAAATTATTTACAATATTAAAAACGTGTGTACTTATTATTTATTGTTATTTATTTTATTATTATCATTATTATTATTATTATTATTATTATTTCCACTCCTGGTGTGCTGGCTGGGTAAGATGTTGCCATATAGTATCAATTATAATGTGTAAATGTTTAAAATCCGGATAAAATCATCTGAATAAAAAGTACTGACAGCAGAATGTGATTGTTAGTAGCAGCCGTAGTGGGATACAGACAGGTATGTGTGCTTCTGTTTCAGCCCACCTTTGGCGTGGAAGGTCCACTGTAATCTGTGGTACTCGTGCAGGTGTATTCTCTCCTGCTGGCCCAGCTGGCACACCTGGTTATAAAACTGTCTGGCGATGTGGATGTAAGCTGCGGGGATCGCTCCGGCGACGCCCTTGGCTCCGAAGAACCCGTTGACCTCGGGGGAGGCGGTGAGGATGCGGTAGCTGGCTCCGGCCCCGAGCACCAGCCGCATGTATGCCCGGGTCAGGTTGAAGTAACCCGATGTTAGAAACACAGTGGAGTCCGGCCCAGCGTCTGTCAGCAGGCGCTGGAGGTTCAATAACAAACACAAAGTGAAGAAAGACGTGCTTCTATTATATATACGTGGTGAAATATAAAACTGGTTGCTACGTAATGACACAGCGGGTTATTAGTGTTTAACTGCTGCTGTTTACATAAAGCTCATTATTCAGTGGAGCTGAAATCTATCAGGAGGATCTGTCACATTTATCTTAATAAATGTAACAATGAGACAACATGTTGTTTATTAGACTTCCTTCCTCATGTTTGCTCATGTCTGATTATTTTGTCTTAAATAATTACTTGATGACCAGTTATTATTATTATTATCTTATCTTACTATATAATGACGAAAACTCTGTGTCTGTTCCACGTTTTTCTCCTCACTGACTTGGTCAATCCATGTGAAATTTGGCACAGTGGTAGAGGGTCATGGGAGGATGTGAATGAAGCAATATTACATCAATTGGCCAAAGGGGGGCGC
This sequence comes from Epinephelus lanceolatus, assembly GCF_041903045.1. NCBI lineage: Eukaryota > Metazoa > Chordata > Actinopteri > Perciformes > Serranidae > Epinephelus > Epinephelus lanceolatus. The sequence continues at coordinate 28,513,707 of NC_135754.1, read as the reverse complement.
TATAGCAACCGACTGAAATTGCAAACTTTGAATGGGCATATCTCATGCCCCGTATGTCGTAGAGACATGAAACTTTGCACAGAGATGCCTCTCCTCATGAGGAACACATTTGCCTCAAGAACCCATAACTTCCGGTTATATAGATTTTCCGCCATTTTGAATTTTTTGAAAAACACTTAAAATCGATCTCTTCCTAGGAAGTTTGAGCGATCTGCATGAAACTTGGTGAACATAATCTAGGGACCAATATCTAAAGTTCCCTCTTGGCAAAAGTTGGAAAACTTACTAAAACTGAGCTTCTATAAGGAAATGAATATTGCGGAGGGCGTGGCTCATCACATAAAGGTGTATAACATCTCAAGGGTTTCACCCATCACCACGCAACTTTGTAGGCATATGACCACACATAATCTGAGGGGACCCTCCATTATTGACCCCATCAAACAAAATGGGGGCGCTAGAGAGCTAATTTCTTATCTAGGCCTAACCGCCATATGGATTTTTACTAAACTTGGTAGATATGTAGAACAGGACGCCTCAAGGTGACTGGAGAAATTCAACTCTAATTGGCAACTGGGTGGCGCTATAACAACAGAAAAATGCTTAAAAATGGCTAAAATGCGACCGATCGCTGTGGCTCCCCCCGTGGACCAATGTTTTGGTTTTATTTCTAATTTTTGGTATGACTAAGTCATGGTATGGTATGCTGTACATAATCACAGAAACTGTCAGTGTGTCATTCTGTCAGTCAGTCATTCTGTCTGTCCCACGTTTTTCTACTCACTGACGTGGTCAATCTATGTGAAACTGCACATAGGCATTGAGGACTGGCATAGGTAGAAGGTGACAAAGCTACCAATGGGTATGCACTAGTATGTTATTATTTTATAATATATACTGTGTCCTGCTCAGAGTCACACAATTTGTTTATATGATTTAATCGTTATTTGCATTTATTGATATTCTGATTGTGAATTCATTACTTAATAATCCGGAATACAATCACGATGTCTTTGAACACTGGGAATAATTTATTAATCCAAAATGTTTCAGGGAAAATTAGTGTGACTGAATGGAAATGACGGTCACTGATGTTTCTTGCTGACAGAGTCTCTGCATTTAACTGCATCCATCATTAAAGTTGATGACGGAAATAACAGATTGTGAAGAGAAAAATATTCGAAGTGAAAAAGTTGTTTGTTTCCTTTTCTTGTTCAGATTTTTAACTTGATGGTGAATCAGAAAACAAAAAAAATATGAAACCTGGCAGTGATACACTTCAGTTTAAGCTCTTATCTGTCTTTACTTTGGTATGAAACTTTGCTGTCGTGCGATGCATCAGATCAGTCTGATCAGGGGCGCGTGTCAGTTGGTGAAAGACTTCCGTGAACACTGCACTACAAGATGGCGAGTCTCAGTCGATTTCAGGGTCAAGGGATCGAGGATAGAGAACAGAGGAGTCGAGGAGGGATATTGGGATGAACCCAGAGTGTTTTGCAAACTGTCATGGAGTCACAGTGAAGCTGGATGTAAAATGTCATCACTTCATTAAAATATCCTGTCTTAATTACTGTATGGCTTCTTGAGTTACAGCCTAAAATGTGTTTTGTGAGGTCACAGTGACCTTTGACCACCACGTTCTAATCAAGTCATCCTCTGACTGATTTTATCACAGCAAGAATGTGTGTTTACCTGATTCATGTCTCTCGCTCTGCAAGTTATTTTATGCTCTGTAAGGCGACCTTGGGTTTTTTGAAAGGCGCCTTTTAAATAAGATGTATTGTTATTTATTATCACTACAGTGGCCAGCTTCTTATTGGACAAAAAAAAAATTCAATGTTTGGATGCACGAAGACACAAAATCTGGGTGAAAATATGTCCAAGAAGCAACAAGTCTTCCAGTGTATGCGCACCAATGCGGAGCAGCCACATCACCACCAGTTACATCAAAGCGACGACACAATAAGAGCTGTAACAATGTGATGAAGACAGCTTGCTGTAACAAGTCCTCCCTCTGTGATCCTCAAACTGTTAACTGGAGACAGACAGTGTTGATTCAACTTTTTATGGCACCACAGTATGAGCTGTTGTAGTGTCACTCTGATGATCCTTTTATTGTGTTCATTCCCAGAATATGTGACTAATAAACCCGGCATGAATGTTCAAATATTTATTTATGGTTTATTAGTCACATGGTAATTTATTACTCATGTATTATTTTATTAGTCACATGTTCAAAACATCTAATTACAGTTATTACTTGTTACTAAGGAAAACGAGCAAAGGTCAACTTCAACAAAGCACTGAAGACACTACGGGATAAAAGAAGTTACTGTCTCGTGGCAGTTCACATGCATGCGTGGATGCAGTTAAAATCTGTCTCTGACCAGACTCGTGTGTTGCCATGACAGCTGACAATGCTTCAAATATGGATGCTGCTGCAAAGAAGCTACAAATCGTAAAACACAGATGCTCACACACATCTTCAACCAGGCAGCACAGATTAAAGTTTACTGTCACCAGCTCAGTATCTGATCAAATGTCTTCTGTTCCTGAGTTATGACGCCAGAAAAATGTTTTTGCAAAACATTATGATGTCACAGTGAAGTTGACCTTTGACCTTTTAGATCTAAAATGTCAACACTTTATCATTTTATCCTGTTAGACATTTCTGTGACATTTCTGTCATGAATTCTTGAGTTATCACAGTGACCTTTGACCACCAAATTGTAATTGTTTCATCGCTGAGTCGAAGCGGACGTTTGTGCCAAAATTGAAGAACTTCCGTCAAGGTTTTATTGAGATATTGCGTTCATGAGAATGGGACTGACAGACAGACGGACAACCCAAAAATATAATGCCTCTGGCCACAGCTATCGCCGGCACGGAGGCATAAATATATTCAACGTCATGGTTTAAGTTTATAAATTAATTTTGGTATTATTAAATTTGTTATTTATCCTTTATTGTTATTTTTGATTGTTAATTGTATTTTCATTTGACTTTTGTTTATTTATTTTAATTAAATAATTTTTCCCTAGATTTTTTTTATAAAACTGTCACCATCTCTCCATTGTATTTTATTTTTATTCATTTTTCAAAATTAATTATTTTTTACTTAGATGTTTTGCATTGCTGTTACCAACTCTCTGCTTTATCTTAATTTTATTTATTTATTTATTTATTTATTTACTTCATTTTTAGTATTAATATTACAACTCCATTTTATTTCATCTTCATTAAATTATTGATTTTTTTTACATCATAATTACCAACTATTTTATTTCATTTTTATTGATTAATATATTAATTATTATTAATGTATGATATTTTTTTACTTGATTTTTTTGTATCACTACAACTGTTTTATTTCATTTTTTAAATTAATTTATTTTTTATTAGATTTTACTTAGATTTTTTTGTATTACTATTACCTCCACTGTTTCTATTTATTTTATGTATTTATTATATTTTAATTTAGATTTATTTTATTATTATTTCATTAGTATCTTTATTTACGTTTTAATCTATTTTTACTATTAATATTATTTATTTATTTTTGAATTCTTTAATTTTGTGTTTTATACTTTATTCTATTATCACTGTTATTATCTTTTTATCTCTCAATGTACAGTATACAGTATAGATATTTAATTTACTCCATTCGTACATTTACTTGTCTGGAAATAAGCATTGAAACTGGGAGATTTTTTTTTTTATTTATATGAGCATTAAATATACTTTAAAATTTGCATTATGCAGCTAATACTGTGTTAGTTTTGTCTATATTTTGGGTTTAAATGTGACCAATCAGAAGTGGTTACTGTTATTATACAGTCAGGTGTGGAGCCTCACCTGTGTGACCTGCTCGTCCACCTGGATCCCGAGAGGTTTCATCTGGACCAGAGGGAACACCCAGGTGTCCTCCTCCCCCTCGCTCATCCCCTCGTCCTCAGAGTCCTCTGACTCGTTCAGCAGCCGCTGTCTCACATGGGCAGCGTTCAACACCTCCATGATCCTCTTCCTGGCCACTGCCGAGAAGTCCTGCCTGTTGCCTGGTTGCCATGGAGATATAAATTGTGAGTTTACACAAAGCTAAGTGGGAGATGGGTCAAACTGATCTCTGGGTCACAGTGATCGTGATTGTGAGTGTGCTTCAGGGAATTTACAGCAAAAAGGAGGATGTTGACAGGAGTGAAACTACAACATCAGATAAAGAGCTCTTATTTTGGAAAACTCTTGTTTCTCATTGGCTGGCAAATGTCCACTAAAACTGTATATGAAGACAACTCATGATAGGTCTGGTTATAAGTTTAAACGTGTGTTCGGACGGAAGACAAAATAAACTTCTAATCTGCATAACAGGGAAGGATTTTATCTCTCTGTTCCCAAAGGCCTCGTCTAGCCTTGTGTTGAGTTTGGAGCATGTGTCTCTTGATACAAACAACATTGTAAGATATTGGCAAGGCTATCATCAAAGTTTAAATTGCAGAAGAACAAAAGGAGATGTTTCAAATGTAGTCTGAATGGTAAAAGTCCGTTCAGCCCCTGTGGAGATATCAATGTCTGAAGTCAATAAAACTGTCTTGGTCATAGGTTTCAAGGAGTCTAACAGCAACAGGCTATAAGCTGTAGGTGGGTGAGTCATATTAAGAGGATACTGAGCAGGGGAACACTGGACCCTGGGAACATAGATATGCATCCAGGAGAAGACACACTGGAAGCAAACAACTCGCACGGCATCGCTCCAAAACGTCTCACTGGACTTTATGGGCGTGTCCTCGAGAAGCAATTTGCTCGTGTCTCATCGAATTTAACAGGGTTGAATCACAGTAACTACAGTAAGTCTTAACCGTTACTGACCTTTTGCTTTGTGATGGTCCAACAAGCTGTTGCAGTAAGCATGGAGCCCACACTGTAACTAACTGCACTCCCTGAAGAAATATTATCATATTTTTGGGAACAATGAAAGCATGATTCCAGAGAGAAGCAGACAGAGGGGTCTACAGTCTGTGTTTGAAGGATATATCCAGGATGTCAAACTGACTCAGCAGCAACAACAGGTTAAGAAGACAAAGATAGTTAGAAGCTAAAGCCGAACTATAGGCTACAGTTCACAGTGTAAAAGTGAACCACCACATCACTGCTGATCGCCACACAAGACAATGAATATAAAGGGAAACTTTGCTGATATTGAACCAGCTGTGTGGCATCACAGTGTGTGCAGAAGAATGGTGTTTAGCTTCACCCCCGTGCTGCTGCCAGCACCTGGACGGGCAGGGATCTCCTTGGTAAGTCAAACAATGTTCATGTGATGACACAGAGCTGGTTGAATATCAGCAAAGTTTCCCTGCTTCCCTTCACTGGTTCCTGTACAGCAGGGTCGGTCTTTGTTTCACTGTTATAATCATTAAAAAGCAAAAGCAGCATGTGTATACATTCAGTAGGCTATATCTTCAGTAGCTAGCTAGCTAACCCTACACTTTTCAGGGTCTGATTTTGGTTTTGGAACAGGGAAGAAACTTATATCTTTTTCCAACCTCTCCAGGTAACGAGTATCATTAATACACGACGTGCCCCAGGCACAACATTTAGCTCCAAAACCAGCCTGAAAATGAAGAAAATCTGAAACGACCGCATTAGAGTCAATGGAGCACAGCTGTGTTGTTGTTGGACCCTGGTCCAGAGTGTGGCTATCCAACCTGAGCTCGACAGGACCCGTCAGAACCCTGTCTTTAGACTGTGGGAGGAAGCCGGAGTACCTGCAGAAAACCCACTGACACAGGGAGAACATGCAAACTCACCAACAATGTGTCTGACCACACCTCATTTTAAGACCTACACGCCCATGGGTGCACAGATGGGCGCAGGTACATTTGCTACATACACAATGTGGGCGCTAGCTGTGAAAATGACAACTGTGTTGGTCTGAAACCAGCAATGATGGTTGTGCTGTGCTGTGTGCCGGGTGTAAGATATGGACGTATGTTGTACTATGATACAGTTAACTCTCACTGACAGACTCAAACTTCACCTCCTCCCCCTCTTACTCTTCCTCCTGGACGTTATTTCTGTGCATCAGAACACCTCAGAATATTATCAGTCGTTAATGTTTTTCATTAGAATTTCACCAGTGCTTGTGTGTGTGTGTCAGTTCCCACTCTATATCGTCTTCCAGCAACACTGTGACATCACAACTCTATTCCTGGTGTTCGTTACCACAGCGGCCCAGTCCTGCAGACATGATGTCATTCATCCCTCAAACTAACATCCTGGCAGGCGGTGCTCCAGTTACGGACACACAGGGCCAGTGTGTGTGTGTGTGTGTGTGTGTGTGTGTGTGTGTGTGTGTGTGTGTAGAGAAAATCCTGACAATTTGACATCCGGCTGCATGGGTAGCCAACCGCAAGAGCTCTCTTCATCTTTCTCACTGTACACACACACACACACACACACACACACACACACACACACACACAGTCTGACCATCATCTATTCGCCTGTCTAAGCTTTCAAGCTCCATTAGCAAAATCCATCGGCTCCTCGGCTGAAAACCAGCCGCTGCCACCGTAACTGAGCATGAAGTGTCAAACAGTGTCAAAACATGTTGGAGGGTAAACATGCATCTGTGTACACACACACACACCTTTGTACGGGTGCACCATGCCCTCCAGCATGCTGACCGAGTCATCGGGCTGCAGCTGCAGTGAAACGTCTCCCACGGCCTCCACCAGGTCTGAGAAGAAGTCGGCGACCTCCCTGCAGTTCTCCAGCAGCACGTAGCGGTCCTGTCTGTTGGTAAAGTACGAGTCGCTCAGGTTGGCCCTGGAAAATGACAGACAGACAGTTTTTAAGAGGCGAGGGAACAGAGTAAGAACACAGGAGGATTTTGACAAGAAGAAGGACATGGTCATGTGAACATTTTTCTTAACACAAGTGTAAGAACAGTTTCCCAAGTCGCTTCCATTTTGTATACGTTCTGCAAAAAACTTCTCACGACAAGATTACACAAGTTTAAAATTAAAATAATGAAACCCAGTGTGAACACTCATGTGGACTCAAACATCAACTGCCAGGAATCAACATACCCACTGATGATGATGCTGTCGTCAAACAGGTAAACTTTGATGTGCTGGACTCCGATGGTCTCGTTGAAGCGCTGAGGGACCAGCAGCCGCAGCAGCCCCCTCAGGTCTGGAGTGTGGTACAGAGACACCCGCATCTGAGAGGCAAAGCGCTGCAACAACGGCAGCAGCATGGTCCTCGAGTTAACTTCTCCTGTGTGGGTAAAAAAAAAACACAACATAGAATCAGGATTGTGGGCGCGGTGCTCTGTGCCAACCTGCAAACAGAACAAATCCCAAGGAACAACCTCGTGAGCCGCGAGTGTAGTCCAGCAGTACGGAGACTTTTAGGTCAGGAGCATGACTGCTGTCCTGTGAGCGTTGTAGAGCCTCCTCCATACAGTCCACCTTAACAAAAACAGAGAGAGCAGTGGGCAAACATCAAAACGAGATTAAAAGAGCATTGCACTCCTGCAACACTGTTGGACTGATGGTAGACAGTTTGAAAGAGGACATATGGTCATTTTCAGGTTCCAACTTGTATGTAAAGTTTTACTAGAACATGTTTACATGCTTCAATGATCAACAAACACCTTATTTTCCTCACACTGTCCGTGCTAGAACACCTGTATTCACCCTCTGTCTGAAATGCTCAGTTTTAGCAGCACTTTAAACTTTGAAAAATCACCAATAAAAGCTTCTAAACCAATGCGAAATGTTTCTGCAGGTATATGATCTGAAATCAGCAACCAAGTTTACGTGTTTCTCTGAGCGTTAGCATGTAGCTAAATGTAGCAGTGTAGGCTACAAAATGTAAACAGATAGCAGATGACCCTATGAAGACGTCAAGCTGTAGCCAGAGTAGAAAAGATTGTTGGAAACATATTCAGAACTATGGGAACCCTGAGGTTTTTCTCCATTGGATTGCTCACTTACTCTCCTGTTTTTCTCTGTCCTCTCTGCTTCCCTGCAAATTCACTGAGGCTGAGAGGAATGATTACCACCTACAGTATTAGCTCACCAGCCCTAGAGAGATCGCTACACTGTTAGTCCTCTCAGCGGACCTACTCCTTCTGATTGCCATCATCTTTTTGTCCATTTCCTGCCTCTTCCAGCTTATTGGTCCAAATAAAATACCATATAAAGAGATATTCATCACATGGTACACTTACAATCTCCTGAAGCTCAATATCGGCAAAACCATTGAGCTGTTGGCTGGTTGCTAAAACATTTTTGTTCAAGATTTATTTAAAAGCAACAGAGAAGAAACATTTTCTTCTGGATTTGCAGGTGGTAAGCGTTTGGGCACACTGTACATATAGCATGAAAACTAAATGTTTATTCTGTGCTCTGAAGAATAAACACATGTTTAAGTGTCCCCCAGAGCTCCAACTCATGAACACATCTCGCTCTGGAGCCGAGCTGGAAGTGTTGGGGGTGCACGCGTCCCCAAAGAGCTCTCTACTGGAAAGAAGAAATGTTTTACTGGCATGTAAACAGGCACTCTGGAGGGATGTATAACAAATGCATTTGGGCACCAGATGCACAATTTAGCAGAAGAAAAAAACTAAATCAGGTGGGGAAAAAATGCAGAGCTGGCCACAAATAAAGCTACCAGTGGTGCCCTCTGAAGAGCAGCTGTTTCCTCTTTGTTAGTCATGCTTTTCCCACGCTCAGTAAACAGATAATAAAAGGCTGCCAGTGTTTGATAAATGCCGTCAGCTGCCAGTTAATCAATAATCATTAATCTACTCCAGTGTTTTGCGGCTTCATCTTGGAACATTCACAAATACACGTGCAGCAGGACAACGTATAAACACGACGATGGTAAGGTCACTTTGTGCGGTCTCAGCTGAAACCTCTGGTCTGCAGACTGAAGCAAGAAAATGAAAAACGAGAAGGGCTTCAGCTAGTGACTACTGTCATTATCAACTCATCTGTCAATTATTTTCTGGATTAAGTGTTTAGTTTACAAAGTGAGTCTTCATAGTTTCTTAGATTCCAGTGTGATGTCTGGACGGGTGCTTTTACAAGCAAAAGCAAACTCTAGGTCTGAAAGCACCCTAACGGGTGGGGACTAACACATGGGGTGACACTGGGGGTGGACTGTGCTGATGTTGTACACCTGCTCTCCTCGAAATCCCCGCTTGGCATTCTCAACTTCTTTTTAGGATATGATTTCTTTGACGTTCCCGTCTGATAGGTTCTTTAATTTTTTCCAAAACTACTCTCAACGTGAAGACAACATGTTTGTCACTGGAAATTATTCACTGCAATCACACATGTCAGTGTAGTAACAACTTCTATTTCAATATATTTAAGGAGCAGTGTGATTTGGGGCGGTTTAGTGACTTCCAGCTTGATGCAGATGGTTAGCATTCCTTCAGTGTTCATTGTTCAGGACGTCTCTACCAGGAGGCAAAGTGTTCGCAGAAGTCTCTTCCACCAAAACAAATGGGCCAGATGATTAAAACTGATTTAAAAAAAGAGAATAAAGCAGTTTCAAATTACAAACAAGTGATGCAAAGGAGCAGCGGCTCTACTCCGAGCTCCCTCCAGATGTCCAAGCTCCTTACCCTATCTCTAAGGGGGCGATCACATAGAAATGAGACGCAGAAACGCGGATGCTTGAAACACTGGAAGCGCTTATTCAATGTGTGCTAGACAAAAAAAAAACAAATAAAAAACAGCAAAGAGCACCTGTGTAGCGGGGGTGCGTGCGCAACCGGGCGACACACACACCTCCTGTCATCTCCCATTGAATCTAGCGTTTCCCCCAAAGACAGCAGAGACAGTGGCTTACATGAAACTAGTACTGAGTTGTGCGTGTGTTGTATAATTCTTCAAAATCAAATATTGTCAGGATAAATTTCTCGTCTTCGGATTGCATTGTGTTGTCTGTCGCTCGTAAGTGCCGTAAAACTGCCGTAACTGACCAAACTGCCGTAACTGCCACAACAAAACAGGAAGGAGGATTTGATTTGATTGGTGCTACTGGCGTCTGACGTTCAAAAGATTGAAAATATTTTAACTTTTCAGCATCTACGCATGTCTAAAAAGAAGTGTCTACAAAAACGCATGTCTAAAAAGACACTTGAGCGCCGGTCAGACGCGCCATATCATAGGAAAACAATTGTTTTACTGGCGTCGCGCTTCTAGCGTTTCATCTCGGTGTGATCGCCCCCTAGGGCTGAGCCCAGACACCCCACGGAGGAAACTCATTTCGGCTGCTTGTATCCGCGACCTCATTCTTTCGGTCACTACCCAGAGCTCATGACCATAGGTGAGGGTTGAGACATAGATGGACCAGTAAATCGAACGCTTCGCCTTCTGGCTCAGCTCCCTCTTCAACAGGACGGTCCGGTGCAGTGCCCCACTCCAGAAGCCGCACCAAACCACTGATCCGATGCATTCAGCATATGAAAGATAAACACACCCTTCTTTAGATTTCCATTTATTCTCATTGCCTGCACCTGCGCTTAAGTAAACACATAGCACAGGTGTGACAGTATCAGTCAGGTGACTTCTGTGCTAAGCCTGGGATCAGGGTTATGTTTGTGGATCCAGACTCACCTGCCGTTTGCATTCTTCAGTCTAAACCACAGACCACACTCACATCTTTGTGCTGAACCTGTGCTGAGTTCAGGTTGTTGTGTCCAATTACAAAAGACATGCGCTTGAAAAATAAAAGTCACATGGACCCAATGCACCTTACTGGCTCAACGTTTCTGGTAATCCATCATCCTGTGAGGTTACAGAGTTTGGCAGCAATCACAGCTGCATCAAATGCTTTTAAGTGTAATTAAACATGTTTGACTTGTCCGTGCCTTTCTCTGTAATTCACCCTCTGCTGCTGCTGCTGCTTGAACCAGATAGAAAAAAAACACACGAGAAACAGCTGAATGTGAGCATCAGTCCAGACTGTGGTTTGTTCTGGGTTAATGTTGTTATGCTAGGCCTTCCAAGCATGGAGAACAGCAGAATATCACATGCCAACACTGGTCTCCTTATACTCATAAACCCTTGCATTTTGGGGTCATTCCTTGTAGCTGGGCTGGAGTACATTTTCATTCTGAACAAACCACACTGTGGTTCTCCTGGAAGACAACTCTGACTCACATTTTCTGGCATCTCTGACCAGTTATTTGACACAAGCCTGTGTTTGGATGCCGTTGTTCTCACCTGCCCCCAAAAAACTCACAGCCTCACAAACTGCTCTAAACATGCATCACACACCAACGCCACTTTTCTCACCAGCTCCTGCTCCAGGTGACCTGTTCCCAGATACAACGAGGCCATCACCACTCGCCTCTTCGCAGTCTTGATTCGCGCCTGGAGGGAAACAGAGAGAGAGAAACAAACTCAAACAACAATTGATGTGTGAACCGATGTGAGCGTGTGTGGGTGTCAGGAATCTGGCCACAAATATCTGATACTAAGAAGTGATAAACTGTCAACAGGAGGAACATTTCCTGCCAGTCACATGAACTCACTGTCTGAACTAACCAGATTCCTGGAGAATATCTTTAAGAATGACTACGTTAATGGGTCGTGGAAAAGATCATTTTACTTGCTAGGTGTTCAGATTCAAAGAACGTGAAGTAGCACCGTGCGGCACGAGCTCTAAACTACAATACACATGTGCGACAGGCAGCGGCAAAGCAAGAAAGCCACAGTGACAGCCAGTATCATCAAGAAGTGTTGGAGGCATGACAGACATCTACTTCTTTCCATTCACCATGACGCTGATCTTCTATCCAACACTCCTGAAAGTTCGCCAGCTTATTCACTATAACTCACATCAAGTGCGCACATAGTTTATAGAAGCTCATTTACAGTCAGTTGTAGTAAATTTACAGTCAGTCTGGGTTGGTTGTGACTGGGGACGTTTGATATTTTTCAACCTGGATCCTATTTTCCCACATTTTTGTGTCTAACTGACTGATGGAGACGACAGTTTTTGAAACTGGTCCAGCACTGAGCGAGACCGCTGCGACAGGCTGCAATGTGACCACTCTGGGCAACAGTGCACTGTCGATGTCCAATTAATGTGCTTGTTTTTGCCACTGACAGGCTCAGGTTTTTGATAACATTATGGAAAGGATCCCTACAGATACAGACCTGTTTGTTTGAGAGTAAGATCTTTTTTGTTTAAGCACAAACAGCCCTGAAATCCTTTCATTCATTTACTTTCAATAACCGCTTATCCTGCTGGGGGTTACGGGGGGCTGGAGCCTATCCCAGCTGACACTGGGCGAGAGGCAGGGTACACCCTGGACAGGTCACCAGACTATCACAGGGTTGACACATGGAGACAGACAACCATTCACACTAAGTATAAAACCAAGACAAGGAGAAAAACTTAAGGAAATCTTAAGTAGAAGACTTAAGGATGTTTGGTGCAACCAGTTTTATTTCAAGGAAGCCTTAACTCCTGCTCTGGACTCTGTGCATCATGGCGTATTGAGATTCATTACCAACTGTAAGCTTCTAACTCATCACTGTATCCTGTGAGCTCGGGTAGGCTGGCTCGCTTTACAATTTTGCAGACTTCCTCTTTTGCTTACAGCGCTATACTTGGCCTTCTTCCAGCATATTCATGTGTATACAAAATGTTTTAATTGCCTGTACCGAGGACACATACAGATTTTGGTAAGCGAGCATTTATGTCTGCAGCTCCCTATATGTGTAAACTTCTGCACAAAGACTTAAAGTTGCACTCTTTGGTTCCTCTCGGCCTGTTCAAAGCGCTGCAGCAGGGTTTTTGTACAAAATCATCGATATGCCAACGTCACGGTGTGTTTTAGCTGGTCTTTGTAAGCGTCAGTAGTTGCCCTTTTTTGCGTTTTTATGGCTCACTTCTAATCAACATACTTTTTAGCTTTTCTTTGTAGTATTCTTATTCTGTGTTTTACATTGCTTGTTTTAGAGCTGTTCTTTGTTCCATGTTGTCTGTAACTTATGTTGCTGCCTGTGTTGGCCAATCTCAGAAGGGTTTTCCGGTTAAATGAAAGTTCAATAAAATAAATAAATAAAAATGTAAAGGAAAATCTATATTTAAGGTGTTTTGTTCAACTGGCCCCTTGACTCAGACAACCTTGCATTAATTTTTGTTAAAAATTACTCAAACTAAAATTCAATTATTATATTAGTGGGCGATTAGTTTCATAGTTGATAATTAATCAATTAATCCTCGCAGCTCTACATACAAGAAGCAAAGCAACCTCACAGCTGAAGCTGATGTTTGTTATATTCACTTGAAAGTGACATAAACTCTAAATTAACAAAATAGATGCTGACTGATTTCCTGTCAAATGACAGAATTTAACATTGTTTCCATGCTCTGAGCACCACAAACAAAACGTCTTTCACCTCCTTTGTATTAAAGTGAACACTAAATCTCTTATATCTCAAACCTGAACCAAACTATCCACATGGCTTGCTAATGCTGATGGCAAGTCAAAAGGTTAAAATCTTTTGTAATGTGGTTAAACTCGTACATGTCGTCACATGAATCCATTTCCTTTTCATTTCGCTTAAGGCGCTACAAATGTTTTGGCTGGCTCTGCTCTGTATACAAAAGTATAATTATGATATTACACAAAACAGCTTGGTGACAATTAGAGATGAACAGGAAAAGAACAGATGTGTGTGTGTGTATGCGTGAAAGTGATCTATAAATAAAACAACACGTCATTTAGAGCATTCCTGGCTCTCGAAGATATGGGGAAGTGTCACTAAAAAAGAAACAAATGACATGTTTTTGTAAATCACACCCATAAAAAACTATTTTACATAACACACATCATGACCTAGGTGAGCATTAAAAGACGCTGTGTGTTGTATTTTTAGACCTCATTATATGCAGGGATGTAAATGTACCAGGGGTCAAAACATGGGGGAAAACTTCTTCATCAAAGAGCCTTTTTCTTGTGTGTAATAAAACTCTTACACAGCATCTTTGTGTGAGGGAAGCTGCTGCCCGGCTGTCACAACAGCAGCATATAAACTGCAGCAGATTCCTGTTTCTTTGTTCCTGACGCAGCTGAATAGGCCAAAGTTAGAGGAAACATAAAAGGATTCCAATGTGGTGACACACAGCAGGTGTGGGACTACGTTAAGACACAAAAACTAAATCACGCAGTATGTAACTGTGCAGGGTTTCAAGTCAGCATTTATGATTTAAATGATTCACGTTAAGTTAAATGTGCAGAGTGACGTGGTTTGATGATTGTTTTAACTGGTAAAAATCTTCATAGGAAGGTCATTCGCTGAATTTTTAAGCTGGATAAGTATGTAGATATATTTAGCACAGATTCATTCATTCATTCATTCATTTTCCATAACCACGTATCTTGTTGGGGGTCACGGGGGTGCTGGAGCCTATCCCAGCTGACACTGGGTGAGAGGCGGATACACCCTGGACAGGTCACCAGACTATCACAGGGCTGACACATAGAGACAGACAACCATTCACACTCACATTCACACCTACGGGCAATTTAGAGTCACCAGTTAACCTGCATGTCTTTGGACTGTGGGAGGAAGCTGGAGCACCCGGAGAAAACCCACGCTGACACAGGGGGAACATGCAAACTCCGTACAGAAGGGGCTGCCCCATCCTGGGTTTCAACCAGGAGCCCTCTTGTTGTAAGGTGACAGTGCTATCACTACACAGATATATTGCAACAAAAACATTTAGAGGAGACAAGTCACTTCAGGCCTAATAAGTTAACTCGTGTCAGCTGCAGTGTGACAACCTAGGTTCTGCCAACTTAGGTGCTACAGAGTAAACAATCCCTGCTGGGAAAGTTGTTCTTCCTTGAATACCTCAAACACTTTCACTGCCTCGTTTGTTGCATCATACCACATGATGATAAGGAACGTCTGTGCAAAGTAAACACCGGCAATTGTTGCCTTTAGTTTTAGTTTTATTTCTAATCACTCCATTGCAGATGAACCAAAGTGTTTATCTTCACAGGGACACCGACCTTCATGGTCTGGTAGAACTGGTCAGGTGAGGTGAGTATGTGGATGTGGGTGCCTGGCACCCGGAAGGCGGGTACATGCTCCGCCATCCATCGGAAGTGTGTGCAGAGGCCGTCTGTGCCCTGAGCTCCGGCTGACCCTGTGGGCCTGGAGACGCGTCGGGGGACTGGGTCGGCTTCAGCCAGGAGGGGGGCCAGCAGCAGCACAGAGGACCTGGAGGGAAACATGATTTGCATCAGTTTTCACTCGCCGTTTCACAGGAGAGCATTTTTAGTACTTAACAAGAAACTGGAATTAGTTGTAGAACTGGATCTGAAGCATTTTGTGTGATCAAATATTTTTTGTGTTTTTAGGCACAAACACATGATCAGACACGATTATGAAGGGCACCTATGATATCAATCTATGCCCTTATCTGCTCATTTTAGCTGTTACATATTCCAAGTTTGCTATTTTAAGAAAGGCCAGAAACCAGTATGGCTGAAAAGAGCGACTCGGAGTGTATAACATATGTAAAATTGCCTTTTCTTACAGCTGTAAACAACAACAACCTACACTGATTAAAGGTAAAGGACGACGTGTCATTTAGAAGACAGAGGGATGAATTTGGATCACAGCTCAACCCAGTCAAATCTGACAAAGACCCATTAACAAATTTCCAAAAAGTAGCAATAAGATGACGGACCCAAAACACATGTAACAATGTCCCCAGAGCATTAACAGAACGAGGCAAGGCAGCTTTAATTTTACAGCACAACTCATTCACAAGGGCAATTCAAAGTGCTTTACAGAGCAATGACATGCAAAGATAAAAATATGATTTAAAATAATTTAAAATGGAGTTTAAAAATATGTTTGCAGTAGTTACAGGGTGGAGTAGGCAGAGTAAAAGAGGAATGTTTCTAGCTTTGATTTAAAAGCGGCCAGAGTCGGGAGGTTATTCAAGGTTTGTGCTGCATGATAACAAAACGCTGCTTCACCATGTTTTGTTCTAACACTTGGGGCGGTATGTAGGCCGGCCCCAGATGTCCTCAGGGTCCTAGAAGGTTCATATCAGAGAATATATTTGGGCGCTGAGACACAGAGTGATTTATACACAAGCAGCAAGATTTTGAAATCAATTCACTGAGTGACAGGTAGTCAGCGTGAGGATTTTAGAACTGGACTAATGTGTTCATATTTCCTTGATCTTGTCAGAACCCGAGCAGCAGCGTTTTGAATAAGCTGCCGAACAGCTTGTTTTAAAAGTCCTAAACAGACTGTTGCAGTAATCTAATCTACTGGAAATAAAGATGTGGGTGAGCCTTTCAAGGTCTTGCTTTGACATTAATCCTCTCACTCTAGCAATGTTTTTTAAATGGTAGCAGGCAGATGACGTTACGGATTTGATGTGGCTGTGGAGATTTAAATCTGAGTCCAGGGGCTGTATTCACAGAGCATCCTAGTGCGAAGAGTCGCTCCTAGTGACGAAATTCTAAGAAAATTCTTAAAATTGTGTTTTCTTAGAATTTCCCCTTAAAGATAAGACTACCAATCCCAATTCTCTTCCCTTAACCTTGCCCCTTGGTTTCAAGTGCACTCACCAGATAGATTCCCCTCAGCAATGAAAGGGTAGCGTTGAGGGGTAGGGAATTTACCTACGAATTGGGACGTCACTTCATGCAACTGAGCGTAACAGACGTGTTCACCAAAGTCACGCGTATCTTAGATGTAGGCTTCTTACATGGAGTACTCTGTAGATATTCATGTTGGCTACACCGTGAATTAGCGATTTTCAAGCATTCATATTCTAACTCAACGCTTACAGATAACAATTATGCAGAAAAATAACACATTGCAACATATTTTGGAATTTTTGCTTATTTGTGACAATAGCACTTAAATTGTGCGATCGTTTTCTCATGGAGGCTGCCATCTTCCTGGAAAACTCACCTGGCTGGATAGTTTCGCAATGCATCCTGGGAAATTCAACCTTCCCCCTCAGTTGAGATGGGTTTGTAAGTGTGCATTGCACGGCCCTTCAAATTAAGTGGGGATTTTAAGGGCTGAAAAGCACTTCCCTAAAGTTTGGGACACCCTAGCCCTGGCCCAAAAACAAGGGCTTGGGCCAATTTTGAGGGGGAAGTGTGAGTATTGGGACGGACCCGATAAAAGTCATTCACAGAGCATCTTGCACCTTTAAAAGAGCTCCTAAGGTTAAAATCTGTTAGGAGCAGGGAGGAGGACTTTTGTTCAAAATATTTTTTATTACAATTTTTCAATGTAGCGTGTGAAATGTATGGTGAATGTGCTAGAAAAGGTAGTATCAGCACTGTCTCTACCTGGAGCTCGCATGTACGGAGCCTGGGTGTGGTTGAAGGTGGCAGTGCTGTTTGGGCTGAGAAAGCCATGCATAAGTAAGGTAAAGGAGGTTGTTGGGTTGGTGCTGGGAGCAGTGAGAGCTGGCATTAGGGGAGTGTCTCTGGGACGCCAGAGATCACTGTCTAGCCTCCTGGAGGTGTTGTGGGACCAACTAGATGAAACACTGGTGAAAGGAGGTTCCCGCCTGATGACCACAAAGACATGCTAGTTATCACTGCTCACTGGTCTGTATAGTTAAGCCTTGCCATAATAGCTTATCATAGAGCTTAGGAGGTTATTCACTGAGTGCTGATCCTTTCTCTAGAGCACAAACTTCCTGTGTTTATTTGAAAAACAAAATCTATTCTATCTCTCAAAATTAATGCATCGTACCTAGCTACGTGGTCACCACACCTCCTCACTAAGATAAACGTTTCTGTCCCTTCCTTGCTCAGAGTTGCTCTGAGAACTTTCCTAAGTCACCCTAAGCTAGGACTCCTTACTAAAAAGTTTTTAGGCCTCTCTGACAGTGTTCTCAGAACGTCTGTGAATACGACCCCTGGATAACACCTAGGTTTCTTGCTTGACTCTTAGTTATAAGAGAGAGGGATTCAAGGTTCTTGGACATGACAATGAGTTCACTGTACTCCAATGGCCTCCACAGTCACCAGATCTCAGTCCAATAGAGCACCTTTGGGATGTGGTGGAACGGGAGATTCTCATCATGGATGTGCAGCCGACAAATCTGCAGCAACTGTGTGATGTCATCATGTCAATATGGACCAAAATCTCTGAGGAATGTTTCCAGCATCTTGTTGAATCTAAGACACCAAGAATTAAGGCAAAAAGGGGTCCAACCCAGTACTAGCAAGGTGTACCTAATAAAGAGGTCGGTGAGAGTACTGTCATTGTGAAAATATTCTTACAAATATAGTGATTTTAGCTATTAATGCAGCCCCAGTCCAGAAGGTTATTTCATAATCTTTGTCCAGCCTTTGTCACTGATTACCTGCTTTTTATTGTTCCTCCACTTCTGCCCTTGGAGTTAAGATACTTAACCAGCAAAAACAAAGTCAGGACAGATAAGAAGGTGTGAGAGAGTGTGCCAATTTTTCCCTTCTAGAGAACGTATCAAAACAAACAGAGTTGCTCTCCCCCAAACAGATGCTTTTGACTATTTTCTGTATTAATGTTTTCCCCTTTATTTCTACATAGAAAACCAGCTCAACGTGTGGGTTGACTGAAGCATTTCCAGACTAATGCACTCATGGGAAAACAGCTGACCTCGTCAGTGGAAAATGAGGCACATTTCTATGGAAGTGTCTTGCCTGAGGACGAGACCACGTCAGATAAAATGGGTCAGTTGTGCCACATATCTAGGGAAAACAATAGTTTCCTGGGTATCGCCTTTTTGTGCTGTCGCCAGCAGACTCTCAAGTGTCAGACGTCAGAGCTTCCCACCAGCTCTAATACTGACCTCTGAGGCTGCATAATGATTGTCCACCAGTGGGAAACATTTTGTTTTTCTGGTTAACTTTGGAGGATATGTTGTCAAACATACGGTATAACATGACAGAGAAGCTCTGCAACCAGAGGTGACAGTTTTAGTTTAAGACAGTGGTTCCCAACTGGTGGGTCGTGGTCCAAAAGTGGGTCGCAGGTCCATTCTGAATGGACCCCAAGTGACTTGTGAATGTGTCAAGTTTGTTAAAAAACACACTTTATTTTAGAATACTGTGAATTTCCAGCACAGAGCTTTTATTCTGAAGTGCTGTTTCCTGCTGTAGAGTGAGTAGCTAACAGCTACTTGACAGAGTCAGCAAACTAGCTTGATGACATAACCAAACGCAAGTATGATGCTGAATATATTAAACTGTGTTGACCTTGTACTTATGACTGAGGAGAAATCTGGACCCTGTGGCTGGACCAGTTTGGAACCACTGGTTTAAGAAGTATTTCACTGCTGGAAAGATGCTGTTTCCATAAAACCGGCCTGTCTATGCAGTAGAGAGACACCAATGCTTTTGAATTTAGTGCTTCATGTCCAGAGCAAACAGAAAAGGGGCTGTGATATTTGCTTTTGCTCAAGAGGTAGAAAACCTACAGCTAACAAAATGCACTGCGCCGCACCGGAGCAATCCACCTTATTACTAGCCTCCATGATACCTTGAGTGAATTATGGGCACATCTTCCGGCGTTGAACCGAAACCGGCGATTTCCAACAAACTGTACTCTATTCTTCTTTCCGAGAACAATTGGGAAATAAAACGTGGAACACAACATCTGTTATAGCTCAAACAAGATTATGTGATTATACCTCTCCCATCTCTGACAGCCATCTCAAAGCATTGTTTTTTTTCCCTTTTCAACCGAGCATGCTAGCAATTAGCTTGCCTTGCTCGGTTAAAGTATTGTTAACTTTCACATGGCCCAAGCTAGCTTAAGGTCGACATCTGCTCCTTCTAAAGATGATGCAAGCATTGAGCTTGTCTGCAGCAGAGAGCTGACTGGGAAAAGTTTCCTGTCGCTGTTGTGTTTTTTGTGTGTACAAACTATTTTCGTTTAACTTTTTGGATGGTTCTTACAACAGAGGACACGGAGATAACCGCACCTGTTACCTCCTTCCAGGCCTTTGATTTACCTGTCCCTGTCAAATTACCAATAACAGAAGAAAATAAAATGTATTTCTCAACCCCACTTCACCTAAAACAACTTCATTCTCAGCATCGAAAAAGGTTTTCTTTCCCTGTTTGCTTATGTCCGCAGGTCAACAAGTTGCACCTGTCCACAGTAATTATCCCCTCCATATATGGTGGTCACTGGCTATTTACTGTCAATTAATGATTGATGAACATACAATCAATGAACAAACTCGCATACCTAAGATCAAAACCGAGTTTTCCGTGGCATTCATTACCTGGAGTAGGTTTTTAGTACAGCGTTTTTTCACGTGCAAATCTACTCGCAGAATTACAAACATTTCATGAATGAGACCCCGTGTGTCTGTGGTGGTGGGCATCCGAAAATGCCAAAGTACAGTATGTTGTTTGAGCAACAGCCCAGAGCCAGAAAAAGTCTGACAGATTTGGAGAAACACAAGATCTGGTCATTGGTACGATGGAGGGAAGTTTACCACAGTTCAGTTACACATACTACCCACATTGTTACGATACAAAGCTGGTTGAAAGATCAGCAAAGAATTCTTTTAATGTTTTTAAGTGTCAAACTAGGGCTGCGACTGACGACTTTTTATTTTCTTGATTGTTTTGCCATTGTTTTGCGTCAGAAAATAGTGGAAGTGCCTGTGCCCGAGATGTCTTGTTTTGTCCAACCAACAGTTTAAACCCCAAAATATTCAGTTTACTGTCATGAATTTAAACAAAGAAATTGGTATTTTTGCTGAAAAAATAAAATAAAAATTGAAAGAAATAATTTTCTGCGAATCCACTAATCAATTAAGTGTTGCATTCAATCTGTGAGGACACAGATCAGACTTTCTGAGTCTAGATTTTCTCTCTCGGTGTCCTAAAATTCACCCCAACACCACATCCCTTTTGTCTCCACCATACAATCTCACAATCTGGTCTGACAACGCAGCCACATTAAAGAAAGACAGGGTGGAGTGTGAACCTCAGACATGACTGTGACCCTCGGAGGCTGATTGTCAAAAATCTATTAAATTCCTTCATATCCATTACGACCAGAACACACACTCATGCACTCACACACGCTGTTTACGTTTTGGTTTGGATTTAACCCACAAAAAACGTCTAGGAAACAAAAGTCACGTCAAAACAAAAGGACTTCTTTCCAAAGCTTCTTTGCTGAGTTGGAACTTCTGCAGCAAACACAAATGATTGGATTTCCCCGTTTTTTGGGATTTGAGTCCTATCATAAACACGCATATCACTCACAGAGCCATAAAACCAGTGTAGCATGAAAGAGAAATCCCTCCTTCCTAAACAGCTTATGCTCAATTATCTTTCCGTCTGTTTTAGAGCGGTGCAAATTACAAACGTTATCTACAAGCAGTTCATCTGGCTTATGTAATGTGACGGACAGGCCCAGCTGACCTCGAAGACCGTACAATTTTCTGTAAGCAATAAAAAGATAAGAAGAGTTTGACGGGAAATAAGAAACACTTTGAAATGAAGCTGTTCCAGTCACGAATACAAAATCAACTATTACTATTACTCAGTGAAACTAAAGTAAAATAAAACCTTTGAAGGTGGAGTGCTTAACACTCTGTGTGCAAATATAAAAGTTATTTTAGCAGTGAAGCGCACATCAATTGAACTGAGATGAAGTTAACTCACTTAGATTTAATAAGGTTAGAGGCTAAGTTAATAAAGCAAGACTGTAGCTACTAACTGCAATGAAGAGAGGAGCTGTTTACGCTGGTGTGTGACTGCACCACATCCTCCAGATTTAAAGCATGTGATGGGAAAAAAATGCTGTCTGACTGTCTTCCTCATGATTCCTCATAATTCAAAATTTCCCCGACTGGGAACTTTGCATCCTTAATAGATTTACTTCCTCATTTGTCTCAATGGGTCTAGAATCAATGAGCAAACTGGTAGAGCTGGTCTCTGTTGCTTTTATAGTTCTTAAAATGTAGACAATTTAATATTAGTACGATCATATTGTGGTCATACTGTGGTAAAAGAACCTGTGTTATAATAAGACAAGCATGCACACTACATGAGCATCAATCTGCCCCTATAACGGCCTCATCTCTTCTGGGAAGGCTTTCCACAAGATGGTGGAGCCTGGATCTGTTCCCCTTCAGCCACAAGAGCATTTGTGGGGGTGACAACTGATGCTGGGCGATAAGGCCTGGCTCAAAGAGAGCACTTTTCCATACACATGTGCTGGCTTGGTTTGACCCAGTTTGACTCAGCGCATCAGCTCAGCACGGCAGGGATTTCTATCTCAATTAGGAATGTCAGGTTTGGTTAATTTTGCTTTGGATTGCCTGACACCCAATAAATGGTAACTGGCCGGTTCATTTTAAAGAAAAAAAATGCAAAAATTACGTGAAAAACAAGAGGCCTTTCCTTTTTGTCTGGCACCCCAATGACTCAGTGAGCTTTAGCACTGCATTTTTAAGTGCTATCTCTTGTGTGTAGTGTATCTGCTTATTTGCTATCAATCTGGCTAGCAGAGTTAACATGTGGAAACACAGTGCCGGCACCCACCCTCCAAGCTCCACTGGTTAGCTAACTAGCCGCTCTGCACTGTGCACCACCCAGATTGGGTGGGTGCTAAGTAGCTAGCGGTGCTGCTAATTTGCGATTATCACTGGAAACTCTGTCCATGCAGCATGACGAAGTTGCTATAGAAATATGGCAGCTACCCTCCAGTCTCCTGGCAGTTCTTCCCTTCAGCACTGTTCACTATGTTAGCACCACTAGCCGTGCTGACAGTGCTAACAGAGCTAACAGATATGCTAAAGGGGGTTTGCAGCTCAAATCTGGACCTGCAAGGAGACCGGAGGGTGGCCACCATGTTTCAATAGCAACCCTGTTGGATCGTGACAGTGTTACTTGTGGTAATCACCATATGAGTGGCACCGCTAGCTGACTCCCACCTGACCCAGGTGGTGCACAGTGCATAAACTGAAGAGTAGCAAAATTAACCCCTTGTTCGACATGCGTAACTAGTAAAGCAAATTCTTGACAGCTGAACCATTGACATTCGTATTCTCAATACAAACAGGGCAACCCACTTGAAGGTGTGTCTGAGGGCTCATCTATGCTCAATGCTAGGTAAGTAGATGTAGACAGACGGAGACCTCTGTCCGTGCATTAATTTTGTCCGTATTTGTGCACATTTTCTGAAAGCTTACGGATACGGATGAAACGGAGCAGAACCACCGGAGATGGTGGAGGCAGTGTAGCATAGATCAATCGAGATACGACTCTACGAGACGACAAAGAAATTTAAATAATGGCGAAATCAATACTATAGTGAAAAGAATTCTTCGTCCACATGTTGGGATGTACATAATAGCCGCACAGACCGCTGCCGTCTACTTAAGGCCCTGACTTTGTGCTCAGTGGCGTGGTCATCTAAAACAGAAAAAAAGGTTGTACCCAGACTGTTGTCACAGAGTTGGAAGCGCTCATAAAGTCACATAAATTCATATTCGGTTTTTGGGTTTTTGCACTCAGTATCAAGAAATGGTCTCTGCAGGTGCCGTTTAAAGTAAGATGTTGTTAGCTGTGCAGTGGACTGCGAAGAAGCCTATCCCAGCTGACACTGGGTGAGAGCCACAGGGTACACCCTGGACAGGTCACCAGACTATCACAGGGCTGACACATAGAAACAGACAACAGAGCTACGTGGAAACGAGGTGTTACTCTTTATAGGTATACGTATGAACAGTGTATGCGAACAGCCTGCGAAGTGTGCACAGCTACATCCTGCAAAACCTCGCCAGTGTGGGTGAAGCAAAAAGTTTTAAGGGTGTCCCACCTGACTGGCCACTGCCCCCAGAGGCTAAATCGTCGCCAGACCATCAACTATACTTGTTGACACTATTATTAAAGTCACACACATTTTCTGTTTGCCTCATGCTTTTTATAACTCATGCAGACACCAGGGTTAAACACTGGAGGAAATGATGCAGGACGATTACAGTAGGAGATAAAGAGATAAAGATAAGAGAGCTATGTAGATGACAGATTCTTATTTCAGGCTCCGACCTGTCTCCACGGCCTAACTCAAGTGTCCTTTTCGGAAACAGAGAGACGACTCAGGAAGCTGCACTTAACTTATAATTTCCCCCTACAGTGTCTACGATTGTAACAAGATGTCTTGCAGGGGACATGTCAAAGTAGGAAAAGCACAGGTGTGAATAATAAAATTAATGACGGCTGAATTCTATTTAGCTGCTTTAGTGCTGTAACATGCTGGCTTACTGGGAATCTAACAAAAGCCATCGTTAAAAGTTACAGCTGTGCTTCTTCTGCTGTGACTGATTTGACTTCGACACGTTGAAATCTAGGCTTAAGACCCACACGTTTTCTAAGGCCTTCAACTGTCTTTCAGGTTTCTATTTTTATCTTTCACATTTTATTTTCAGATCTCACTATTCTGTGCTTTCTTTTCTTTTCGTTTAATTATTTTACTTGTTTATTTGTGCATGTTTTTGGCACATTTAGCCGTTACCATGTTATGTTCTATTACTTATTTTATTTACCTGCGCACCACTTTGGTCAACTCTGGTTGTTTTTAAACGTGCTTTATAAAAAGTTTGATATGATCTGAATCACTTTTTTCATCCACTAGATACATTTTGCTGCAAAAAGTGAGATGAACAGACTGAAAACTTTATCTTATTAGATCTTCTTGACAAATTTTTCATTTGGGAACATAATTTACAGTTGAAAGAAATGGTAATAAATAGCTATTTATTTTATCGCCGTACTCAGCATGTCACAGCACATTTAAGACCGCAATAGTATTGTATCATGACTTAAGTATCGTGATAATATCGTATCGTGGATCTTCTGGTACAGACGCGTATTGCTGCCACATCAGGAAAAAAATACTGGATCAGTATTATGTTATAACGTATAAAGTTCATTATTCTAACTAGAAGGTTTTCTTCGTTATAACAATATATTTTCACGTTAAAACATAACATATTGTAACATGAAAACATGAAAAGTTTCACGATATAACAATATAGTTTCATGTAATAACATGATATTTGTATTTAAGAACATGAAAAGTTTCACGTTTTAAGAATATAGTTTCATATAATAACGTGACAATTTATATTGTAATAACATAAAAAATTTCACATTATATAGTTTCATGTTATAACGTAATAATTTATATTGTAAGAACATGAAAAGTTTCACGTTATAACGTATATTGTAAGAACATGAAAAGTTTCACGTTATAACAATATCGTTTCATGTTATAACGTGATAATTTATACTGTAATAACATGAAAAGTTTCACTTTATAACGTATATTGTAAGAATGTGAAAAGTTTCACATTATAACGCGAAACTTTTCACGTTTTTACAATATGAGTTATCACGTTATAACGTGATAATTTATACTGTAATAACATGAAAAGTTTGACGTTATAATGTGATCATTTATATTGTAAGCACATGAAAAGTTTCACGTTATAATGTATATTGTAAGCACGTGAAAAATTTCACGTTAAACGCGAAACTTTCCACGTTTTTACAATATAAGTTATCATGTTATAATGTCATAATATGTTGTTAGGTGAAAAACTTCTTGTTAGAACAATAAACTTTTCACGTTATAACGTAATACTGATCCATTATTTTTTTCCTGTTGTGGCAGCAATATGCTTCCGTACTCTGGTAATCCCCAGTGCTGATAAATACTGATTGAAATTTCCTTGACCATGGAAATAACATTTTGGATGTCTTTATTTGGGTGGTGTTCACCTTTAAGGATGTTACTATGAGTTAAACCAGCTTCACAGGACAAAATAAAAAAATCCAGATTTGTGCCAAATAATGACTATGATTACCCATGTACGAAGCAGGAGAACCTGATTTGAAAAGGCCCAGGTGAGCTCCTCTAGCTAACTGGTTTAGCCGCAGGTGTATTATGCTAATGAGTGATATCACCTGTCTGATCCCTGACAGGAAGGAGGACTCTGTCAGAGAGGTTTCATCTTCCTGTGTCTCCATGTTACATAGGAATCACTGAGGAGAACACTATGTACAAACCCTCAGTTAGGGAAAGCTGTCCTTGAAGGTGAACGTTAGCTTCTGTTTGGGGCTGCGTTTCCGGTTGGAAATTAGCTAAAACTGACCTTTAAGTCTCCTGAACACTCGTAAATGTCACCCCAAAAACCTACAAGATGGCGGCTAAAGATTTAAAATCAGAAACACCACACTAAAGCAGCACAAGTCCGATAATTGACGCATTAGCAGTGTAAACATTAGCAAAGCATCTCCATGACAGAGAGCGTCACTGAGAACTACGACACAGAAAAACGGGTGTTTCGTGTTCGTGTCTGCGTGTGTCCTCGTGAGCCGTGTCTCCTACCCCCCTCTTCTGTCCCGTGCACGGAAGAGCCGGTCAGATATTCGGGTGAGGACCCCGGCGATGGCCGGTGAGTACACGGAGTGTACCAGCCTCCTCCAGGACATGGGGGCAGCCATTGCTGCGGCGGAGGGACTTTGAATAACCTTTATTGACACGACACCTGCGTTTACTGTGGGCTGTGGGAGCAACTCATCGCGACGAGCATCACTTTAACTATCTTTCTTTCTTTGTTTTTTACCTGCGACAATAAATAAATAACAAATCAGATTAAAAAAAAATAACAAGGTGTTTATATCTGCTCATGTATTTTGTTTAAGCGCCTTTAAATGACCTCTAGTGGCCAACCTGCACACTACATTTCAAATGTTATATTCGTCTAATTCACCCTAAAATCATATTCTCATGGCCTCCAAATGCATTTCTGCTCGATCTTTGTCCTCCTTGATATATTACCTGTCATCAAAGGTGTGACCTCAGGCTTTCACCTCTTGCTGTCAGTCACGTGGTGCAGAGTGTGTAGTGTATACAGGTATTTGTTCCAGGAATTCAGTCCTCCTGGCAGCACCACAGGACTTTAAACATGCGCCACCCAGTCATTCCACTGTATTGGCAGACTAGTGATGGTTGTCATTAGCATGGGGTGAGTGTAAATTAGTAGCATACATGTTGTGATCTGTAGTTTGTACTGATGCACACACAGAGAGAGAATACAAGCAGCATTGTTTATCTTTGTTTACGTCCTCTTTGATAGTGTCAGAATGTTTTTGTGTCTGTGAAGTAATTAAACTACCCAACAGTATATTTAATAACCTCCACCCAGTAATTATAACTGCTTCATAATAGCTCACCTGACCAGATATAACATTAAAATACAGCTTACACAGTGTTCCAGTAATTGTGGCCTACTGCCAGATACTATCCTGCATAATGAGTACTTTTATTTTTTTGCTGATAATACATTCATACTTGTTATTAAGTAAGGCTTTGAATGCAGCCTTGTAGCGGAGTATTTCAGGTCAGAAGCGTAGCCAGTTGTTGCTCAAGAGCACTTTCAGTAAGTCGGTTGCTTCCTGACACAACGTGAGGGCCTGAGGGAGTTTATCTTTAAACATTAGCCAGCCTGTAGTGGCTCCATTGTTAATCATCTGTCATAGTGTGAGGAAAGAGAATAAAAGAGTTTTACTTCTGAAGCCTGATGTTAAGGTAAGGCTTTATTTATCAATCCTCAGTGGGGGGAATAACTTACATGTTGAAGCAGCACAAGAGACTAAAGGAAAGTGATTAACTGCTTAGATAGAATAAATAAAATGATTTATTTAAGAATGTTACGTTCAAAGGTAGATTATTACAGCATGTAGATTATTGATCAAATGTTGGCAGTGGAGTTACATTCGCTTTTAAAAAAACATGATGCATTGTTATAGTTTAAACTTTAAATGACATTAAATTGCTGCTTACACAAATTTAATAATATACATGTATAGTAACACTCATAAAGCCTAATTTGTGCTTTTACTTTTGACACAAATGTGCATTTTAAGTGCAAATGTTGCATTCAAAATTATACTTGATATCGCTAAGAGTATTTTTACATTGTGGTATTTCTCGTTTTACTTAAATAAAGGATGAAGATAATAAGATGTATTGCTGAGTAAATATTTGCAGTGGCAGAAAGCAACATTTACTCTGGTACCATGCTGAAGTACAATTTTGAGGTACTTGTGTTTTATTTTATTTCCATTTTATACTACCTATGCGCCTCCACTTCATGTCAGGGCTGAAATATTCAACATGTTGATTCATTCAACATGCAAAACACATGATCACCATCATAGATTAAACATCCCAACAGTATATAAAAGTATAAAAATTACTGCAGATTATTAAATAAATGATGACATTATGATTTTACTTTAAATTAAAGTAGGTTGTCATTAACCATTTATTATTTTTATGATCTTATTTATTTTTAATATTAATAATAATAATTTTATTTAAAATAAATAAAGCTATTGAGAAACATTTTCCCGCCAAAAACTTTTCTGAGAAGTTCATTTTTTTTATCATTTTATTTTAAATGGAAGTAGGTTGTCATTAACAATTTATTATCTTTTATTAGTTTGTTTATTATTATTATTGTTGGTATTATTATTAATAACTATAAAATTATTAATAATATTTTATTAAAAATAAAGATACTTAGAAACCTTTTACTGCCAAAGATTTTTGGCAGTAAATAAAAGTATGTTGTCATTTAAGATTTGTTATTATATTCTTATAATAATAATAATAATAATAATAATAATTTGGAACATATATATTAATTTAAAAAAATATAATAAAAATGAAAAAAAAATAACTTGTGATACAAATGTGCATTTTAGTGACATTACTTTTGTACTTATGCAGGAGTCTGAATGCAGGATTCATACATTCATAAGTATTGTTTTAATGTTTTGCTCAAAAATATTCCACTCTTGAATATTTGTGTGATGAACATGTGCAGAACAATAAGCACAGTGCTTTATATAACAGTTTGATGATAGAGTAGTTTGTCATTATATACACTGTATGGAGTTATTCCTGTTGCATATTATTCAGACTTCTGAAATCTCCTGTATTCACATAATAAAGTCACATTATAATAAGTGTGTATTGTTCCATGTGTGGAGCCTTTAACGTGTTCACCTTGTGCAGAAGGGAACCCACCAGTACCAGGAAACAGCCCGGCAAAGGTCATACTGATTATTTATTGGCAATCTGCCAAGAGGGAGCGCGCGCACGAGTGTCTGTGCTGCGTGCGCGTGCGCGTGCGCGTGTTTACTGGTTTACTGGAAGAACCTCTGAACGGAGGAGGCGGAGCCTTACGAACATCGGCTTTACTCACTGGAAGTGGAAACAACCTCCAGTAACCTTCCTCCACACACGGACACGATCTGGCCGGCTGATATCGCCGCCGCCGCATTCCTCCGCTCAGGACAGAAACACACACACACACACACACACTCTTTGGATACTTCCTTTGGATTTTAATGCCTGACTTAATCCTTCGTTTAGCACTACTCTCGGGTAGTTTGCATATATTTTCCTTTGGCGACGAGCGGCTGCGGTGCTGGGCTGAACATATCCGCAAGGTAAGTTAAAAACAGTGTGGGGAGACGCGTCTGTGTGCATCATGGAGCAGACTACATGACTGGGAAGATGGAGGTTATAATGCAGAGCAGCTGTTGTGAGCAGCTCTTGGTGCAGTGCAGCCGAGGGGGGATGAAGTGTGATTTCGGGGGGCTGTTTCGCAATATTGTGAAGAGTGGACCGACTTTTATAGCAGCGGCTCTGAACCGTTATGGCGCCTCCTGCTCTGGTCCTCTGTCCCGCACTGAAGCCCTCTTTAATTCCCAGAGCAGAACAGAGCAGACGGGACACCTTTTTAGTCTCAGTGAAACCGGAGAATGGGGCCTCTGTGGCGCGACCGAGCAGGGAATAAGGACTTCTTTAGTGAAAGAGGGGGAGAGAGAGAAAAAAGAAAAAAAAGCGCGCCGGACTCTTTCACAGTGACCCCGTTTCTGAAATCCCTTGTTGCGGTACGCCCGATCGAAGACAATTGAAAGCAATCAGGATCTGGTTGCTGTCTGGCTGCACGGTGCAGCAGCAGCAGCAGCAGCAGCAGGCTCAGCGCGAGTAAGCGAGGATTCATTTAAACTAAATATAACCTGCTGGCTGCCCGGTGCTGCTTCGTGCATCTGTCACAGTCGCCATAACTGCATTTTCTGGGGGTAAACCGAGAGCTCGTTTATTTACGTCCGTGCTCATGAATGAGTGAGTCTCAGAGGAGGCTGTAGACTGGATGTGTGTATCAGTCTATATATAGACGGATAATCTGTGCTCTCTCTCCCCCAGCTGTGTTTAGGTGCTCTCTCCCAGCCCCTCTCTGGATGCATCAGACTCCTCTCCCCCGGGGCCCTGGACCCGGTGTGTGACCCCGCCGCCATCACCCCATTCCCCCTCTCTTTCCTCCCCCTCCGCCCTAAACTCCTTCCCACCTGTCCACCTCAGCGCTCCAGTTGTGGGCCCCCTGCCTCTCGACCGGCAGGCAGAGGCAGGGGGCCATGGCGCCATGGTAGCCTTCAGCGGACGCAACGCCCTCGCCATGAGCAGCGTGACCCCTCCAGAGAGCAGGGTTCAGGGGTCCAGCTTCACCCCACATCACTACAAGCCCTTCAGCTCGCATGCACACTACCAGCAGGTCAGTCACAGATGAGTCTGTAGAGACATATTGATGTGGTACTGATGTCACGCAGCACGTTGTCATGGTCATTTTTTTCTGTTTCAGGTGATGCGTGCATTGCGTAAGCTACAGGAGAGTGGGTTTTACTGGGGGGCCGTTGGCGGCCGGGAGGCCAGCTCCCTGCTGCGCTCAGAGCCGCCCGGGACCTTCCTGATCCGCGACTCCTCGGACCACCACCACTTCTTCACCCTCTCTGTCCAGACGGTTCGAGGAACCAAGAACCTGCGCATCCACAGCGAGGGAGGCGGCTTCTTCCTACAGCCAGACCCCCAAAACACCCAAGAGCCACCGCGGTTTGACTGCGTGCTTAAACTCATAGCGCACTACATGGGGAAAGGGCCGGATACTGGAAGGAGCAGAGAGGGGGCGTGTGGGGGGAATTCGACAGAGGCAGAAAAGAAGGGGTGCAGTGTGTATCTGATTCACACCGGCGGGGAGAGGATTCCCTTGGAGCTGCGCCGGCCCCTCTTAAGTTCTCTCTCGTCCCTGCAGCACATGTGCAGGAGGACCCTGAACAACCTGGGGGGGTCGGAGGGAGCAGAGCAGCTCCCGCACACGCTAAGAGACTTCCTGGAGGAGTACGACGCTCCTATATGACTGACAGGAACCGCAGAGGTTCCACTACATGGACCAGGTGCCTAGAGGACGGCGCAGACCAGTTCTGTGAATATGCGCGCCGCCAGATACTGGCCAGTTAGACGCCAATGTGAGGTCAGTGTTTCATTGAGATCCAGATCTGCTTCACAGACAGGCACCATCGACCTAGAGTCTCCTGCTGACCCGGGGGTCTGGGATGAGGAGTGTGATTTAGGTAACCAGCGATTACCTCGTCCGTCCTGCCTTGCAAAAACTGACCACTAATGTGAGTGGCAAACAAAGCCAGAGGTCAGAGGTCAATGTTTCCTATGACTGACTCAGACGCAGAGCAGAGCCTCGTAGAAGATTAACCCGATCGGTCGATATTAACGACGACGGCGACGACGTGATCAGTACGCCACCAGTGATCCCTTTAATGTGCTCAAGAAGAAAATCTCTCCTCTCCTCGCCTCCGTCA
This sequence comes from Epinephelus lanceolatus, assembly GCF_041903045.1. Lineage (NCBI taxonomy): Eukaryota > Metazoa > Chordata > Actinopteri > Perciformes > Serranidae > Epinephelus > Epinephelus lanceolatus. The sequence continues at coordinate 28,481,924 of NC_135754.1, read as the reverse complement.
GCCTGACATTTACAACTCTTTGGATCAGCGGACAGAAAGAAACGACAAAGAGCAGGAGGGTTCAGAGGGGGTGAACGAAGGAGGAGTTACAGAAAAAAGGCAAAGTCCAAACGAGGGGCCCAAAGCAGCGAACATACACCATTTGTTTGTCTGAATGTGTGTGTGTGTTTGTGTGTTGTGGTGGTGCACACATTTCCATCGCTGCTTCCCGCAAGTGTTGCCTCACAGGGGGGGAGAGGGGCGGTCATGCACGCTCGCTCCACACACACACACACACACACACACACACACACACACACACACACACACACACACACAGATGCAGGTACAGGCCAGCACGTAGGTTTTCGTGGGAACAAGAGAGAGGAGAAAAAAAGGCATTACAAAGCATCTTCTCCTGTTTGTTTCTTGATTCTCCTCCATTACCCCGCTCCCTGAAACCCTTTTGAGTTGACAGTGACAGAAAACAGACTGCTGTTGCCGAGACAAAAGCTTGTTACCGAGACAAAAGCCTTGGCACGGCACCAAAGAAAACAGCAGAACTTATTTTTATCCAGACCGGCTGGAAAAATGTCAGCAACACTGTAAAGACTCCTTGGGGAATGACGACGATGATGATCCAAGAGATTTCTTGGGAAAAAGGATTGAACGAAGGAGAAAGACGAGCGGGAAATGGGATTAGGAAAGGGAAATTGAAGAGGACAGAGAAGTGGGGAGGGGGCTCGGGGAGAAGGGGTGGAGACATACTGGTATACAGCTAAACAAAAACATTGATTGACGTCCCCCAGACTTAGAGGAAATGATCGCGCTCAACAGGATGCTGCTCCTGCAAATATAGGTTCGCTGAGACGCCCCTGAAGCTCTGGCTGAGTCTTAATTCTGTCTTTTAGACCCTCTCACAGCGATTTCTTCTTTAACATTATCATCTCGAACGTTTTCTTTTTGTGTCTGTTCAGTGTCTCCCTCCTGGTTCGTCTTACATCATGAAGGAGGAAATCAACTGTTGTGTGTTTTTAATCCCTGTAACTCTAGAAAGGTTTCTCACCCTCATTGTTACCTCTGAAGCAGTTGGGTTTGTCTGAATGTCAAAGGAACACAAGACTTCCTTGAAAGTGATTCTGAAAAAAAAGCCTTTTGTAAAAAAAAAAAAACAAAGACTCAGATTTGATCAGAACTGTCTGTGTTTGACCAGTGCGTGAACTTACCTGTGATCCATATTGGAGTGGTAGCCTTTTTCACATCATGCAAATTTTGTGGCCACTTGAGACAAAGAGAGCACTGAAATCGTACCGTAGCGACATATTCTTTTTGGTCAAATCTCAGTCTTGTTTTCTCACATCAACACCAAGATTGTTTGTTGTTTTTTAATTACATGTGTCGCACCAGACGGACCACACGTGTATGTGAATCATTTTGTCTTTTATAAAGACTCTCTTGCAAAAGGCTGGCCACTAGTCTGGCAGAAATACAAGCTGTAATATCTGAAATGACAAAGCATTACAAAAAAAAAAATAAATGAAAAGGAAACGTTGCACATATTTATATTTCTAAAATATTTCAATAATTTATATTAAAGAGCACTATTTTTACAAAAGTCAATGCATTTGCCCTGTGTGTTACTTCACTGTTTGGTTCCTCGCCTCCTCTTTTTCCTCTCTCCCTGACTTCACTGAGTCAATATTGACTAGATAACTTACCGTAACGTATTGTGAGGCAGCCTGTATTCCAGCAATGCCTGGCCTCAGATTATTACCTGGCAAATGGGATTTCCTAGTTAAACAAAGCGCTGTTTATCCAGTCGGCAGGGCTTTTAAAGAAGCCGCGCTGCCGCTGGGAGAACATTCAACACAGGGTTAAAATTACTGCAATCATCACTTCTTGTTTTCTCTGCCGGGGCATTGTGGGTAAATTCCATAAGCATCAGAGAACATATAGGAAGGGGCGTGGGCAGGGTTTTTGTCAGCCATGCCCTGCAGATGTACACAACAACTCAGTAACAAAGGGATTCCCAGAAGCACGCAGTTATGTTAACACCATCACACACACACACACACACACACACACACACACACACACTTTGACACAGCAGTTACTGTGCACAGAGCTCACTTTGGGCTGGACCTAACTGGAAAGGAATGCAGCCGGGTTTTATACATCCTGCCTGAGGGGCTGAGTGAGGATGGTGTCCTCTAGAGTGTGTGTGTGTGTGTGTGTGTGTGTGTGTGTGTGTGTGGAAATATGTATGTATGTGTGTTTGTGTGTCCTTTTCCTTGCGACATAGTGAGGACCAAAACACGTTTTTAACCGTAAGGACATTTGTGAAAAGTGAGGACATTTGTCGCCAGTCCTCATCTCCTCACAGCCCTATTTGGGTGTTAAGATTTGGTTTGAAGGTTCAGGTTACGGTTAGGATTGGGTTAGGGTTAGGGTAAAGGACTGGGAAATGCATTATCTTGATTAGGGGCCTCACAAAGATAGAAGTACAAGAATATGTGTGTGTGAGGTCAAATAGGTGAAAGGGTCCACATGGAGGAGATTTATGACGGTCTGTGGTTTTAGTGTGAAGCCAGTGCAGTGAGTGTGTGTGTGTGCTTCTGGTAAAATTAAGCAGGAGGTGAGTTTCTTCATTTCTATATTCCTGTCTCTCTCTCACACACACACACACACACACACACACACACACACAGAGAGTTCCCATTCCCTGCATACCTAGTGTTCTGTCTGAGGCTGGCTTCCAGGAAATGAGGCACTTTAATTGAGTTGAGTTTTTACGGCTTGACTGGTGATAGTGTGTGTGTGTGTGTGTGTGTGTGCGAGGGAGAGCGAATGAGGTGTCTGTGTGTGAGAGAGAGTGTGTCTGTAAGAGGGATGGGGACTCCACCTGAAGAGACTAGATTAAAAAAAAAAAAAGCAAATGATGCAGAAAGAGCATCGAGTTCAGGTTAAAGGAACAGTGTGTAGGATTTAGGGGACATCAGTGACATCTAGTGGTGAGGATTGCAGATTGCAATCAGCTGAAATGTCTCCTGGTTAGAATTCCTTCAGCGTTCATTGTTCAGGAGGTTTTTACTGGGTGCCGAATTCTCCGCGGAGGTCTTTTCCTCTCCAAAACAAACAGCCTTGGTAATTTACACCAGTAAAAACACTTTCCACGTCCACATACGACGTGCAAGGTACCCTGGGTGTGTTGGTTGTTGACGTTCTGGGACACCGTGTCAAGTTCTGCCTGTTACATGCATTGTCTTTTTTCAAAATACACTTACGTTTTCACAGGAAGTTTAACGTTTACATACAGTCTCTTTCAAAATAAACTCACTAAGTTGGTACAACACCGCGAATTGACGTTGTTTTCGTTCAACAACAAAAACACGTGGTTAGGTTTAGGGAAAAAAAAACAGGGTCTGGCTTTAAATTGTTATGGGACATGAAAACACTCTCTCGGATGAAAGTCTGTGTTTGTTGGACCCATCGACCCGCAAGTCGGACTTTTGTTATCTTAACTTTCGTCCTTGTCCCGCCACATTTCCCCCTGATGCTGCCGGGCGCTGTTAAACTATAAAGGCAACCAGCCGCGTATTATGCGGACGTTAAAGGACGCCTTTTTTCATTGGTTTCTGATGCAGCAAGTCACTGCCCAAGTGCCACATTTCGACGACTTCGGAGTGAGACCGAGCTCTAACTTGACGTGTGCTCACTGTTTTTTCTCTGATAGCTCAAGGTTCACAAGTTCAGGAGGTTTTTGCCAGGAGCTGAAATATCCACAAAGGTATTTTCCTCTCAAAAACAAACAGAATGAGTGATTTCAAATGGTACAAACACTGAATAAAGCAGTTTCACGTTAAAAAATCTGTGTTTTTCCGACACTATTTGCCTCGTCGCACAAGGGCTGGTAACTACGGTTGCTTATGCGAAAATGCAAAGATGTGAATGGCTCTATCTAGAGCCAGTGTTTGGTTTATCTGTTCTGGGCTACTGCAGAAAAATGGCGGTGCAACATGGTCGACTCTATGGACGAGGACCCGCTCCCTCTGTAGCTCATTCTAAAGGTCCTGACACATCAAGTCAACTATCGGCCATCGGTCAAAGTTGGGCTGTTGGTGAACGTCTGCTGCCCTTGTCAGTACGGTGTGTCCCGCATCATTGGCCTTTTTTCCATTGATTCAGCATGTTGAATCGGCGCCGGCACAGCGGAGCCTGTCGGCAAATGAAATCACTCTGATTGGCAGTTCAGCTCAGCACACAAAAGGAGAAACAGAAGTGAGGAAAGTAAACAACAGCTAAAGTGAAGAGGGAGCAAGTTCAAAACAAACTTGTTATATGAGGGTTTCTTTAGCCATTAGCTCTTTAGCAGTTATTGTTCAGTGGTGCTTTGTTCTTTTAACATTAAATTGTGTTGTTGTGTTGGATGCTAACTGGCTAACTAGCATCAAGACGGTCTTCCGGTTTCCCTTTATGAATGACAATAACAGACGACTGCTGACTGCTGGTGTGGAGGGGTAAGTTCCCTCACGTAGGCGCAAAACATACGCACTTGTTGGCTGTCGGTTTGGGGTGTTCATGTGCAACATTTTGGCCGAGACATGGCGACAAAAGGTGGTGTAGCAGCCAGTTCTCCGACATCGGTTTGGAGTTTCTGGGCTTTAAGGTAACTAAAACACAACAATTCTTATTTTCATGTGATTATACATTGAAGAAAACATATTGTATTCCATTTCTGCTGATACATCCCCCGAAATCCTACACACTGGCCCTTTAAAAACTGTCAGAACGTGGTTTGAAACTGAATTGTTGACAGTTTTCACCACTCTCACACACACTGTACCTGGATAGCAGCCAGCCTCAGCTCTCTGTGGAAGTGAATGCGAGGACAATGTTTAACAACTGTTTTTACAGCTTACCTCAGTGCAGGTAATTACAATGATTCAAAAGCTGGGTTCCATAGTTCCTTATTTCGCTATGACACTTACAGGAAAAAATGTGTGTCCAAAGTTGTACACTTATACTATGTGTGAGTGTGTGTGTGTGTGTGTGTGTGTGTGTGTGTGTGTGTGTGTGTGACAGTATTTGTTTATGGGAGGAAGACGGAGTGGGCAATTATAGACAAAAATGACGTAGTTCAAGAGACAAACAGAAATGAGTGAGCCCTCTTCCCAAAATCCAACCAGAATAATCCAGTTTTACACACACACACACACATGCACACATTGTCTAAATAAGCCAGCTCAGCTCACTATGACTCATTTTATGTTCCCCATAGTTGCCTGGTTAGTGGGGCTGGAATATTTTGCCTGTATCCTTCGCTGCTCTTGTGAATCTTACACACTCACAGAAAGTCTTTCCACCATGATTCATTTTTTCGGGTAATGACTTGCTGTGTCCTGCTCAACAGTTGTCAACAGCGTCCCAGGCCAAGCACAACACCCTTGCCTCTCAAACAATTTTCAACAATCAAAACATTCACACAAAAGTTTGCCTCGACACAGCCCCGTGTTTTAATTTGTAGTGAGTTGAGCGATGGAAGGGAATGTTTTCAAAGTGAGCCGGTTCGAGTGATAACATTCTTGCAGTCTGATTATAATCTATTAACAGTTTCATTTTTGAGCTCGTGCCAATGTCAACGATGTCAAGCCTGGAAGGTGGAAAGAATATTAAAGGGTTAGGAGTATACCCTGCAACGAGCAATCCACAGTGGTCTTCCAGGAAGGAGCTCCGGTTTGCTGATTATTTCTTCCAGGAAGGCTTTTTGTTGGCTGATCTGTGCTTATAGGAAAGACGTTTGGTTGGCCCATCAGCTCGAGTATTGTCACAGCCGCTTCTGATAAAGCCAGACCAGCTTCCAGGAAACCAGAGATTTACCCTCCAGCATTCCATCATTCCTCCACCATCAGCGTACAGAGAGACAGAGCGAAGGAGAGGGAGCAGGAGGGGTATAACAGGGACACGGATCAATAAAAACCATATGGGAAGCATACAGATAGTCCAATGCACTCAAAAACGCCTGCATGTATGTATTTGTGTGTGTTCGTGCACAAGCCTGTAAAGACACACACAGTCTTGACCTGCACTCAGTGACCAGCTCATTGTGACACATTCAAACCACAATATTTTTATAAGCTGACTACACCACCATCCCCCCCCTACACAGACACACACACACACACACACACATGCTCTGTAGCACTTGAGACTCATTGTGACTAACTTAAATCATCACTGAAATGGTTTTCCCGTAACACCTGGACAGCCTAACGGATGGGTGTGCCTATATTGTTTCTGGCTGGCAGAACAAAGACCTGAACAACCTGAAAACAGGTTGTAAAAGACAGTTGCGAGGCATGTTGCATAGTAGAAGACACAGTCGCATTGTTTTATCTCGGAGGTGGATTTATTTCCTGCTGTTTTTGCTCTCCGTTCACAGCTGTGCGAGCGTAGCGGCAGAGGCACTCGGATGCCAAATGGCTTACTGTAACGGCATGGACTCGGACCAAACCCTCCAACACTCTCAGGTGTCACTGTGTCCCCTCAGCCAGCAAACAGCGACTGCATAATATTTGAACTTGAGACTGCAGCACACACACAAACACACACAAACATCACATGAGCACCAGCATATGCACATACATATGTGGTGAGTAAGGGTTTTTTTTGGTCATGAATTATTGGCAACGCCCATAAGTTACCTACAATGATGGAAAAAATGCTCTGCAGCAGTGCTACAAGAATTCTGATTTGGGGGATTTTCATTTCTTTTCTTTAAGATCAGGTGACAAAAGAGAGAAAGAAAAAGAAATAAACAGAAAAAGGAAGCGAAACACATGAACAATGAAAGACGGCATACAAGAAGCAGGAGAAAGGAAGAAGAAATTAATGAAAAAAGAAAAGACCGAAGTAATGATAATTATATTTTTGACTTTTCTCTTTACTCAAGGTCCACTTATTAGCTTTCTCTAGAGCTTTCACCCTCATTTCCACATCCTCCTAAGCAGATGGGGTTTATAAACTTCATACAGGTCTCACTGTTCTCTTGAATGTTGAATGTAAATCTGGGAAATGCACTCATTTGTCCTGTCACTGACAGTTAGATGAGAAGATCGATGCTACTCTCATATCTACGCTGAATACGAAACTACAGCCAGAAGTTGGTTAACTTAGCCACCTCAGAAAATATTACTCTCTCCAAGTACCACCACTATGACCGACGTTAAAATACAGTATTGTAGGGCTACCCTGTGGAGCTGCAGACAGTTCATGCAGAGGCAAGTTTATAGCAACTGGCACTTGAACTCTTCCACAAAACTCCCGTATGCTGCAAAGGCCGGCCCCTCATCGGGTGCGGTGAAGACTTCACTGGCTTCAGTAGCTTCTAGCACTTGAGTTTGTTTGACTGTCGTCCACTTCAGTTTCAGCAGGGCTGCTGAAAATATCTCCTCCTGACCCACACTTCTTTTCCTAATAGTTACTGTATGAAGCCATGATTTACTGTTTTTAAACCATTAATTTTAGTTTAGCACGTAACTAATTACAGACGCATGTGCGCGCCACATTTACGAACATAACTACCTAGCAGGTTGATATAGAAACAAAAATACTACAGGAAAGGCAAAACGTATTTCAAATTACATTTCGGGGATCTCATATTTTCAGTATTTTAGTTTGAAATGTTGTAGTATTTTAATAGCATTATATAGAGGGGTTCCTTCACCTATCACTAGAGGGAGCTTACGCACCACCCATGGTACACGTACCATCGTTTGGGAATGAGTGGTCTCAAGCATCGGTTCCTGACTGGCCCAGGCCTGGGGTCCAGATTTCTCCTTAGTCATTAGTTCAAGATCCACACGGTTTAATATAATCAGCGTCAGAATGGACCCACTTTTGGACCGCGACCCACCAGTTGGGAACCACTGGTCTAAAGCATGGTTGTTCACAGTGTGGCCTGCGGGCCGATGGTAGCCCTCAGAAACAATTTGCTTAGCCCCCAAACATGATATGAAATGCATGCATTATATTTTAATTATCTGCATATCCATTGTCCATATCAATACTTAAATTTTCTATAGCTTACATTAAGTCATTACTCTAATGTGTTCACACCAAACGTGATGCGAATTTTCGTGTTTCTTTGAATACTAGAGTATTTTGTGTTGACTCGCATTATACGCGTGAATAACTCGCGTTACGCACGCCTGAAATTGCTAAATCGATGAATGAACTTGTCGTCATACGATCACAGAGGATCTCAATGTTGGCTGACTATTGCGGTGCAAATTGGTCATTTAAGTTCAGATTTTTTTCAACTCTCGCAAATAAGCGTATGACGCAAAATCACGCTACTTGCTTCATTCGCGCCACTTAATTTGCGTATTTCATGTCATTCGCATATATTGTGTCTATCGCACTGCCCGGCTCAAATTCATATCAAACTGCACCCTTACGTTGACTTAACATATAATTCACTTGTGCAAATTGTTTTATTCGTGCCCGGTGTGAACACAACATAAAAATGTAATAAATTACTCATTACTCATTCGTGGAGCAGCCATCTGGAGGAATGTGGGGTTCAGTATCTTGCTCAGGGATACTTGAACATGCACACTGCAGGATCAAACCACCGATCTCCTGAGTGGTGGGCGATCCGCTCTATCTCTGGGTCACAGCTGCCCCAGTAGTGATGTGATGACAAAAGTAACGGTATAACCAGTTATTTGGTTTTTGGGGTGACTGCAGTGTCATCACTGAAATTTTCTGAGTAATTACACACTCAGAATTTGGACACTAAGATGAAATGGTGGATGGTATCATCCATCCATCGATCCATCCATCTATTTTCATCAGCTTATCTGGAGCCGGGTCGCAGGGGCGGCAGGCCTGAGCAAAGCAACCCAGACATCCCTAAATATAGTGCACTATGTAAAAAATAAGGAGGGACTTTGGAGACAGCACATGGTTGTTAGCACCAAATTACACTGTAATCCATAGCTGTTGTCGAGGTATTTCACTCTGAAAAGCATCAACCAGTTGGTGGCGCTAGCGGACCAATTGGGAGATTACCAAAGTCATTATGATCCATCCTCTGAGGAACATGAATGTCTGGTAAAAGATTTATCCCAGTCCATTGGACAAATTGATATCTCACAGGACAAATGAAAAACATTGACTTGCTGGTGGTGCCAGAGGAGAAGTCAGGGGATCACTGAAGTCAGTGGGATTCATCCTCTGGGAACCATAAATGTGTGTACATTAATTCAAGGCAATCCAATCAATAGGTGTTCAGATATTTTAGTTTGAATCAAAGTGGATTTTATCTGATAATGCAATATAAGAGAAGTAAATACTCAAATAAAGCACCTGTACTTGTTTAAATGTAGTTCCAGTAGTTACTCTCACCTGTGTTTACCTGCCAGCACACACACAAACACACACACATTGTCTATCTCAGTCAATATTGCTGCTCAGAGTATGAATTGACAGTAGTAGGAAAAGTGTGTGGGAGGGTGTTGGTCTCTAACCTTGAGTCAGTTACATAATAAAGAGGCGACTAACAACAGAGAGGCTCCACTGCCCCTGGCGATTCTTTATCAATACTCTTCCATTGTGGTTTCCACATCGGATAAAATCATTAACCGACTTGTTCCTTCCCTGAAGCTACACACACACACCACCAGCTGGAAGATCAGAGTCAGATAAAAACCTGGGATCTCCAAAATCTCACAATATAAAAACCGCTGTCTGGGTTTTGTTTCCAAATTACACACTCGATTTTAAAAGCTTTCCACTGTAAATTTGAACCGACAGAAGCCTTCAATCCAAATTGAACGTTTTGAATATGAACAGCGACGCTTCTCTGCCAATAACTGACAGGCTGCTCTGTTTCATCTAAACAAGGGTCCGATTGGATTAAAAGAGCCTGAATGCTGAGCCCTCTGCGCCGAGTCCATTCAGCCTCTGACCTGCCACAGCACGAATACCCCAATATAAAACAAATGGCACTTCTCAGACTCAGTGTATGTGTGTGCATACTGAAGTGACTGCGAGAACAGGACTTTGCTCTATTTAAAGGGATAGTTTGGATTTTTTGAAGTGGGGTTGTGTGAGATACTCATCCTTAGACAGTATATTACATACAGTAGATGTCAGTCGGCATGTCCCCAGCTTGGAGAAGCAGGCTGGAGCACAACATGGAAGCTAAGCAATGTACTGCTAAGGATGGGGGTCAAAACACATTTTAACCAACTAAAAAAAAGTTAAAAAAAATAAATAAATCAGACCCAAAAAACATCAATATCGTTTAAATGTATGATATACTGAGAGTATTTTCACAACTTCACCTTTACGTCAGGTAGCCCTTTTCAATAGGAAAGCCATTAATGGCTTCAGTTCCCCATGTGACGTAAACAGTGACGTACTCTGAGGGAAGCCGCGGCTGGTCAGTCCTTTGGCAATTCTCTCAGAAGTCGGCCCGTTCTTCACCATCCCCGTCATCTGACGGTTAATGGCCTCTTAGTTTGCGAGGGCAAGGAGGGTGCGCAATTCTTTGTCTCGCCAGTTGCTCATCTTTACAGTGTCTGTCAGGTTTGCGTTTCCCTCTTGCTACTAGCTGCTCATTCCGGTTATCAGCTGTTTCCTGTTTATCCCATGCCAGTGGGTTGCGTCATCAACAGCTCCTCCCACAAGTCATCAACAGCCCCTCCCGTGGTGGAAGGCCGCCTTGGTCTGTTTAAACCAAAAAGCTTACACCAATATGACTACCCTACGAGGCGGAAAATTGGGCACCTCGGATCAACTCGCCAATCCGGCTCTGTGTGTCTAAACGCTCGCAACTTGCCGGCAAAACGGCCCAACATTCATGGAAAATCTGGCAGTGTAGAAGGGGCAACTGACTTTCTCAATGGAGTCTGACTTTGAAGAGAGTGATGTAACTGCTTCATTTCCCCGTTGGAAATCTCTGTCTGACATTAAGGTAAAGTGGTGAAAATACTCTCAATGTGACATCTTTAAGGCCCTGATCACACAGAAAGTGTTTGAGCAGCTGGAGGCGGCTTTTTGTAATTGTTTTTAATGAGAATGAAGCTTTTTGCTTTTGGATACCCAGAGCTATACAGCCCAACGGTAAACACCAGGTTGTCAAACGGCCCCAAGTTATCCTAAAATATGGAGGAGAAGCTCCTGGACCAACTGGTGGTACTCCCCATGATCCACCCTCTTTTTTAGGGTCTCATGTACCCACACAGATCTCTGTTTCCCTGTGACCTACAAACTATTTACTGACAGCCTCTCACCCTCAACCAGAGCTACAGCAAGTACCCTCTGCCTCAACATTTTAGGGACTAGATACTAATTACTGTCAAATAACTGAAATAAATAAACATTAGATTGATTTCACGGGAAGGTTAGAGTAGGGAGGTGAGTCCGTAGCAAGGTTTTTCTTCAGTAGTGGCATTTAATTTCAATTTAATTAAAAAAGAATAATATAATTTTAAAAAAGGCAGTGTGGCGTGCCTCACATTTTGCAATCTGCAAAACACTTTCTGTGTGATCAGGGCCTTAGGTGGCTAAAGTATGTTTTGTCGCTGACTCCTCCACAGCAGTAGATTCCTTAGCTTCCATGTCAGAATCCAGCCTGCTTTTCCAAACTGGGGGTGTGCCGACTGACATTTACTGTTTGTGATAAACTGTCTAGGAATAAGCACCTCATACAACCCCTTCAAAAAATCTGAACTTTCCCTTTAAAGGCTTCATTTCCAGCAATAGGTGGCATTTAGACACATAAACACACACATACACACACTCACAGTTTTTCAATGTGATGGATCACATTTGTTCCAGAAAGAGGAAAACAGGGGGTCTGCTGTGTGTGTGTGTGTGTCTGTGTGTGTGTGTGTCTGTGTGTGTGTGTGTGCGTGTGCGTGTGCGTGCCTGCGTGTGCGTGTGTGCACCCAGCAGTGAACAGCATCTGAATGCAAGAGCCAATCAGAGAGCTGTATAGACACTGAGCCCCCCAAGTACTGCTGGTTTATAGGGCTCAGCTTCAGAGAAGTCACATGACTTCCCAGAGTGAGCGAGAGAGAGAGACAGAGAGAGGGGGGAGTGGGCAATGTGGGAAAGGAGGATGAAGAGGAGCAGGAGGAGGAGGAGGAGGAGTGAAAAGAGGGTCAGGAGGGTGACAGGAACGCTGCGAGGGGTGAAGGGAAGGTCTGGTAAATGAATGGAGGAGAGGAGATGCGACTGTTCCTGGAAGTGAAACTGTACAGGCTGGTGATGGTCTATAATTACAGCTGAATGAACAAAATAAGAAATGACTGACTGAGAGAGGAGAAGTCAGTGAGTGGATGAATGAAGGACGAGATGAATGAGTGCACACAGGCGATAGTGGTTGCAGCTGATTACAACAGCGGGTAATCTTGATGGTCTGGTTAGCCCTGCCTCATACTGTCATACAATAACTATCTTTACCACAAGGCTTAAAGGGACAGTTCACCCAAATTACGCAAAAAGAAAGTTTTCATTTACCACAAGTGGTAGATAATCAATGTGCTGAGGTTCTGAATGACGGGGGTGAATTAAATTTAGTTTGAGCACTCAAAGTATTTTAGAGTCCTTTGTGTCTTTCTAGAGGCAATTTTCTGATTACTATAATCCATCCATTTTCACTGGGACTATTTATTTGGTGGGAAGTGGTTCCAATGAAAACTGTTCGCAGCAAGTTCAGAGGAAAGGCAAGGGAATTTTTCAAATGTCATTTTGCAAGACTCGGAGGACCGCTAATGCAATTTCACTCGCTTCGGTGAAACTGGGGTGGAGAAAAGAATATCACAAAACTGTAAATACAACCAAAACTAAACAATGTGGCCAAAAGTATGTGGACGCCCCTTTTTTACATGCTTTTCTAAAGGGAAATCTAAAGCCCTGTTTCCACCAAACACTTTCAGTATGGTACCTTTGGAACCAACAGTAACCCTTCAGACATGGTATCTAGACCCTAGTGTTTCCACTGCAAACAGTACTCTTAAATGTGGGCGTGGTTGTTGTCACTCACTGCTCCGTCCAGCACTCACTGTATTTCAGTCTGCACTTCGTTTATCGTCCACAGAACGAGGCTGCATGCCGACATTTTCAGAACAAAATAAAACAGGCTGCAGCCAGAGTCTCTCTCCATGGGATATTTAAAAATAGTGGGTTTGTGCATTTAGTCCTTCTCAGGCAAGCTCAGAGGTTTGGTGTTGCTGGAGCCCACAGGAACGGATATGTGGATAGGTGACGAGGTCGGAGTGAGAATGTGTTGGTTCAGGTCTTCACCGTGCTCCTGTGAGGTTTTTTTTTAAGTTTCTATCGTAAAGGGGCAACCCCTAGCTCACCTGGTAGACTGTGTACTCCATACAGATTGAGCTCTTTGCAGCAGCCTGTGTTCAATTCCACCCGGTGGCCCCGGTGGTGCTGTGTGTCATTCCATCTTCAGTTGTACTGTCATTAAGGTCAAAAACTGACCAATAAATAATCTAAAAAATCTGGGATCACACAGACACAGTGACAGGGCTAACTGTTATCATCACACAGCTAATGTTACCCAACTGTGTGAGATGAATGACTCAGTGTCGGATGTTAGCCGCTGCTGCGGGCTTCAGCCCTCATCACTTTTCATCACGAAAGTGATGAGATCATGTTGTGCTGCATTAGCTTGTGCTAATTGGGCAGATGGAGCAGGAAGATGGTCCTTAAGGGCTACGGTTTTTCAACTGCTGAAAAAAAACCCCAACAACTTATGAATGTGTTAAATAGTTATTGATAGTTAGGCCCATTAAAATGCTACTTGAATTGTGTAGGCCAGAAATAACATTAAACCACATCATGATACAGAGACGTGTATAAGTACAGGCCTTTCAGGCAGCAACAATCACACAAAACAGCCTGTGAAACCCTGGAGAGACTGTCCAAACTTTAAAGGTTTTCTTATACCCCTTAAAATTAAAAAGGCCTCCCAACCCCCCTGCCATGAAGCTCAGTCACCTCCCTATTGGGGGTTGGTATCCCGGGGTTTGGAACTAGTGCTTTTGAGTGTGCTTCCATCTTTGTTGCAACAGTTGCGGGAAGGCACTTTCCTGTTTCAACACAACAATGACCTCATTGTACAAGTGAGGTCAATAAAGAAATGGTTCTCCGCGGCTGGTGAGGGAGAACTTGACTGGTCTGCACAGCGCTCAAATCGCATCAAACACTTTTTGTATGAACTGGAGCTTTGTCTGCAACTCAGGCCTTATCGCCCAACATCAGTGCCCCAACTCAGTAATGCCCTTGAGGCTGAATGAGAATATTTACAATCTATCATTGTGATTGTTCATACTGTAATTTTACTATGTTTGTCTGTTCGGTACAAATGACATCCATTGCACATCTGTCTGTCTGGGTTTGGGATCCCTCCTCTGTCTTGAGGTTTCCTCTATTTTTTCCCATTAAAGGGTTGGGAGGAGCTTTTCCTTATCCCAAGCAAGGGTGTGAGGACAGGGGGTGTCATGTGCTGTTCAGACTGTAAAGCCCCTTGAGGCGAATTTGTGATTTATTAAAACTGGGATATAACAAACCATCGATGTTTGGTCATGAACTTTCCACGTCCTCATACGATGTCCAAGTTACCCTGGGTGTGTTGGTTGTTAACGTTCTGGGACACTGTGTCAAGTTCTGCCTGTTACATGCATTGTCTTCTTTCAAGATACACTTCTGTTTTCACAGGAAATTTAACGTTTACATACAGTCTCTTTCAAAATAAAAGCACTACGTCGATACAACAACGCAAATTGAAGATTTTTTTCCTTCAACAAAAACACATGGTTGGGTTCAGGAAAAAAGAACAGGGTCTGGCTTTAGATTCTTACAGGATGCGAACACCGCTCTCTCGGGTGAAAGTTGGTGTTCGTTGGACCCCTCCACCACCACTACCACCTGCCCCACTCGGACATTTGCCACCTTAACTTTCGTTATTGTCCCGCCGCATTTCCCCCAATGCTGCCAGGCACTGTTAAACTACAACAGCAATAGGCCGCGTATCACGCCAACATGAAAGGACGCCTTTTTCGTTGGTTTCTGAAGCCACAAGTCACTGCCCAAGTGCCGGATTTCGGCGACTCGATTTCGGGGGTAGTGTGAAATGTGAAACAGATGTTACTCTTGTTTCGCAGGCACTGATGTCGACACCTTTACACTGCAGAGGGAAGTGTGTGCGTGTGCGTGTGCGCGCGCGCGCGTGTGTATGAGAAACCTCATTTGAGGGAAGGTTTCCCATAAACACCTGTTTTGTTCCGGTTAATATCTCTCGTCATGGTGAAGAAATGATGGCCTCAGTGAAAGAGGAGAGAGAGAGAAGGAGAAGGAGGGGGGGGTCACCTCCATTCCCCTCCTTCTGTGAAAGAGAAGAGCTCATGTGGGATGAACACATTCGTTTATTCATTCGGCCCGTCTATTTTCAGCCCAGTGGGTTTATGGTTATTGGAAAGGCGTTGCCGTCTCGCTCCTTCCCAGAAGGAGTCAATATTTCTCCCTCTCCTTCATTTCTCCCTCTCTGCCTCTTTTTCTCTAATTCAATATTTTCTCCAAAACACCACTCTCCCTTCTCCACGCACAGGCAAGGAATGCTGGAAGGCATTTGAGAGAAACAACACACACACACACACACACACACACACACACACACACAGACAAAAGTGTGAGGTTACAGAAGCCAACAGTGATCCCGGAAAAACTCCAGCTCAGGACGTCTCCCACGTTCTCCGTCTTATCACAGATCCCCATCGCTGCTCGGAGTTTCGAACAGATGCATCTTCATCTCTCTCCGTTCACGGCTCTTGTGGGGCTCTCGAGACCAACTGTGGCCTTTTTACGACGCTGATGTTTGCTAATGACTTTTAATGACGACTTGTTATGGCTCATAAAACCTGGCTCTGTTACTGGCAATATCAACTTTAACTACAGTGTGGTGCGGTCCTGATAACACACACTGGGACTTTTATCGAGTGATTAACATCAGACAAGACAGCATGAGTGTGTGTGTGTGTGTGTGTGTGGGGAGGGAGATGGTGTGATGTGAATGGAGTTGTAGCATTTGTGGGTCAGAGAGAAGTGAGTGACAGAGGGAGGAGGGAGTTGTTCTGTAATGAGTGCGTCTCCCTTGTAGCCTAATCTCAGTCCACTGTAGATAAATCCCCACAAGCCTTCATCTCCAAACACTGACTTAGTCCCCAAGACACCAGGGTATGGAAGCCCATGTCTGACATTAAAAGAAAAAAATAGGCGAAAACTAAGCCTTGTGATTAGAAAAAAAAAAAAAGATCTTGTGAGTCATTCTAATGGGAAACTTTCTCAAGCATTTGGCAAAAATAATGACTTAGTAACTGAAAATATTCACTTGATATCTCATAATAATAACTTTGTATATCAAGTAATGATGTAGTACCTCAAAATAATGACTTAGTATCTCATAATAATGACTTAGTATCGCATAACTATCTCATAATAATGACTTAGTATCTCAAAACAATGACTTTGCTTCTCATAATAATGACTTAGTATCTCAAAATAATGACTTAGTATCTCAAAATAATGACTAAGTAACTCAAAATATTAACTTGATATCTCATAATAATAACTTTGTATATCAAGTAATGATGTAGTATCTCAAAATAATGACTTAGTATCTCATAATGACGACTTAGTATCTCAAAATAATGACTTTGTATCTCAAATATAATGACTTAATATTGCAAAATAATAAAGTATCTTAAGAAATCATTTAGTACCTTAAAATAATGACTTAGTATCTCATATATTAATGGCTTTCTTATTTTGAAAACAATGACTTATCTCAAAATAAGAAACTGTCAAAATGATGACATAATAGCTCAAAATAATTACTAGATATTTCAAAATGATAAATGAGTATCGCAAAATGTTGACTTAGTATCTCAAAAATAATGACTAAGAATTGCAAAATTATCATTTAGTATGTCAAAATAATGATTTAATATCTCAAAATCATGACGTATCAAAAAATAATGAGCAACATTCTTAAAATAATTACTTACTCATCTCGATATAATGACTTTGTATCTTAGAATGAGCAACTCTGTCAAAATGATGACATAGTATCTGGTACATGGTATCATACTTCACCTTTGTCACTTATGTAACTGCAAAGGGGCTCACCCCCCTGTTATTCAAATAACAAAAAAAAAAATCATTGTTTTTAAATACTAAGCCATTGTTTTAGTTGTCAAAGTTTGACATTAATTTGAGAAAGTCATTATTTTGATATACTACTTTGTTTGAAATACTAAACCATAATTTTAAGATACTATGTCATTATTCTGAGATACTTAGTCATTATTTTTGAGATACTAAATCATTATTTTGAGATACTATGTCATTATTTTTTAGATGCTACGTCATTATTTTGAGATACTAAGTCATTCATTTGAGATAATAAGTCATTATTTTGAGATACTAAGTCAAGATTTTGAGATACTTAGTCATTATTTTTGAGATACTAAATCATTATTTTGCGATACTAAGTCATTATTTTGAGATACTTAGTCATTATTTTGAGATGCTAAATCATTATTTTGAAATACTTAGTCTAGTATCATTGACTTACAGGATGTTTATTTTTCATCACATTGGCAGAAATAGGCTTCCGTACAAAAGAGCTGGGACCTGATTGCTGATAAAAATAGTGGATATGGCTGGATATAACCAGTTTAGTTTGGGCCTGAGCCTGTCATCATGTTGTATTTGTGTATGTGTGCGTAGGGAGGTGAGGATTTGCAGGACATGCCTTCACCTCCTTTCACCTCCTTTTTCACTCTGTGCAATAAGATAAATGGATGGTGGTTGTCAGCAAGGTGGAATTAGCTTTACAGCTCAGTGCAGGGATAAAGGTCGAGCCAAAAGCAGGCTGGTGACCCCTGAAGAATCTGAGGGTGTCACAGTTATTCGGAGCTTTCGTAAACACATCATACACACTGGCACAGGGACAGACTGATGCACACAGATGCACAGAGACACTCACGCACATGCACGCCTCACTCACTGGCGTGGATTATGCAGGACACGTGAGACTTGAGTTTAAAACTTACACTACATAAAACATGACATGTTCTGACTGAGGATGATTGTGGAAAAGTAAAGGAATGTCTGAGAATACTTGGAGAGAAAAGCAGAAGATTCAGAGGGTCATGATAATAGTGCAAAATGATTTGTGTCAGTATGTATGTTACCAACACTGTTAGACAAAAACACTTAAGAAGATTCTTATAATTATTTCCATGAAAGCTGTTTCCTGTGAAAGTACACCAGTGCTGCAAATACATAGAAACAATGAAGTGCCAAGTAATTTGATCAACAGTTAATCGTTTTTAGTTTGTCTTAGATTGTTATTGTTAAGAGCCCCCGAAATATCTCAGTTTTTCTCCATTTTACATCATAGTACACTTAATATCTTTGGGTTTTTGACTGTTGGTTATTTAAAGACGTCACATTGTCTTGTAAATTTAACAATAAATAATGTACAGACTCATCTGTAATTAAAACAATCATAAGGTTGCAGCCCTTGTTGACAGTAAAATTATAACACATACAGTATAATATGATCCAGTGCAATAATAATATTCGTGAAGTCTGTTATGTTCAGTTGTCCACCTGAAGTTGATTTAATTCTGGTACCAACTCCTCTTATGAACACGTCAAATTCATTTCTATTAACGCTGAAAGTCTATGTTAGTGGATGGCATAACACTGTGGTCACCCTGATATTTTGTTTGCAATGTATAAGTGAAAGAAATCAGGATATGCAAAGGAGCAGACTATATTACCAAGCAGGTTACAGGTTTCAACTGACAAAATTTACAGTTTAAATGGAGTTTCTAGTAAGAGAAGTAGAGTTTTACATCAGAACGGACCATTGAGATCTTTGTCAGTGTCCATGTGCAGTATGATTACCTTTGTTGAGATAATGGCGCCACCTTGAGGTCCACTATGCTCTGTGCATGCTGATGGGCTGATTGGTCATCCATTACATTTCCATTGACTGCAAACAGTGCCATGCGGTCACATGGTTCATGTACTTCTCTGCAGTTCCAAACAAAGGAAAGAACAAAACATCTTGAATGGTTTCCAGCAGGACAGACAGAAGCAACTACATTTGCTGTGTTTATACATACACACTCACATATACAATGCCTATAAAAGTATTCACCTCCCTTGGATGTTTCACCCTTTTGTTGCTTTTATACATTAAATCCTGGTCAATATAATTTGGCTTTTTTGACAAGAATTTGCAAAAAAAACCCTCTAATATCAAAGTGACAACAGATTTTTACAAAATAATGTCAAATAATAAAAAATATATGAGGTAAGGTATATGATTGCATAGATATTCACCCCCTTCAGGTCAGTATTTCGTAGATGCATCTCTGGTTGCGATCACAGCACTGAGTCTGTGTGGATATGTCTCATTCAGGCTGGCACATCTGGACACTGCAATTTTTCTCCATTCTTCCTTGCTCGGGGATCGGGCGCAACAGCTCTCTTCAAGTCCAGCCACAAATTCTTGATTGGATTGAGACCTGGGCTTTGACTTGGACACTCCAGAACATGCACCTTGTTGTCTTTGAACCATTTCTGTGTAGCTTTTGCTGTACGCTTGGGGTCGTTGTCTTGCTGGGAAATAAATCTTTTCCGAAGTCGTACTTCTCTTGCAGACTGAGTCAGATTATCCTCCAGGATTTGGTGATATTTTTCTGCATTCATGTTCTCCTCTAACTTTACAAGCCTTCCAGGGCCTGCGCCCTGCTGAGAAGCATCCCCAGAGCATGATGCTGCCACCACCATGCTTCACGGTGGAGATGGTGTGTTTGTGGTGATGTGCAGTGTTTGGTGTTTGCCAAACATAGCATCTAGAATGATGGCCAAAAAGCTCAGTTTTCGTCTAATCAGACCAAAAAACCTTCTTCCAATTGACCTTGGACTCTCCCACGTGGCTTTGGGCAAATTCCAGGTGATCTTTTTGTAGCCATCTCCTGACTTATACTTTCAATGATCTTTTCTCTGAGTTGCTTGGAATACTGTTGAGCCAGTGACTGGACCTCCCAGACACAGGTGGTTTTATACTACAATCACTTGACACACATCAACTGCACTCAGGCGGCCTCCATTTCACTAATTGGGACACTGCTGGCATCAACTAGCTGGACCTCTGTTGGATTAGGTCAGTCACTTTAAAGGGGCTGAATATTTTCGCAAACACTTATCTATCTATCTTATACTATTTATTTTAATTAGGGGGGTGAATACTTTTTATAGGCATTGCATATATATCTGATGCAGGCAGGAAGAGCACACATGGAATGCCATAACTAAGTGGCTGGCATAGTGTACAGGAACATCTATACTGAGTATTGACTAGAAGTCCCAAGGTCAGAATGGAAGACACCTCCTACGATGGTTGAGAATGCCAAGCCAAGATCCTGTGGGACTTCAGATCCAGACTGACAAACTGGCGATGGCTAACCAACCGGACATCGTGTTGATCGACAAACAACAGAAGAAGACAGTGGTGATAGATGTAGCAATCCAGAGCGACAGCAACATCAGGAAGGAGGAACACAAGAAGCTGGAAAAATACCAAGATGTGGGGAGTAAAGGCAACAGTGGTGCCAGTGGTAATCGGAGCACTGGGGGCTGTGACCCCCAAACTGGGAGAGTGGGTCCAGCAGATTGATGTTGAATGTTTGACTCTCTCTGTCTTCAAGTGTCCTCATAAATGTTCAGTGGGGCTGAGGTCAGGTGACTGTGGAGGACAGTCCATGGCAGTCAGGACTCCCTCTTCTTCTTTGGTTTTCATGGTAAATGAAAGAAACCTGCATTTGTTTAGTTTCCTCTCTTGTCCTCAAACGACTCCATGTACTTTAACACTACATCACTGTTGAGGAATGGTGCTGGAAAAGGAGTCTAGTGGTAAATCATACACATTTCAGAAGAAAATCAGTGGAGAGAAGTTCAGTTGTTTTTAATTTTGGTTCATTACTTCCGTCATATAGTGACCAGTGTAAATACCGTGGCCACCGTGGACACTGGGACTTTATTATCGTCTCATTTGAGGACATTGGGACTTCATTATCGTCCCGTTTGAGGACATTGGGACTTTATTAATGTCTTGTTTGAGGACATTGGGACTTTGTTGTCATCTCGTTTGAGGACATTGGGACTTTATTAAT
The DNA here is from genome assembly GCF_041903045.1 of Epinephelus lanceolatus. Lineage (NCBI taxonomy): Eukaryota > Metazoa > Chordata > Actinopteri > Perciformes > Serranidae > Epinephelus > Epinephelus lanceolatus. Next base: position 28,460,667 of record NC_135754.1, on the reverse strand, counting down.
GTCTCGTTTGAGGACACTGGGACTTTATTAATGTCTCGTTTGAGGACACTGGGACTTTATTATCGTCCTGTTTGAGGACATTGGGACTTTATTAATGTCTTGTTTGAGGACATTGGGACTTTATTAATGTCTTGTTTGAGGACATTGGGACTTTATTGTCGTCTCGTTTGAGGACACTGGGACTTTATTAATATCATGTTTGAGGACATTGGGACTTTATTAATGTCTCGTTTGAGGACATTGGGACTTTATTAATGTCTCGTTTGAGGACACTGGGACTTTACTGTCGTCTTGTTTGAGGACACTGGGACTTTATTAATATCATGTTTGAGGACATTGGGACTTTATTAATATCATGTTTGAGGACATTGGGATTTTATTAATATCATGTTTGAGGACACTGGGACTTTATTAATATCATGTTTGAGGACATTGGGACTTTATTAATGTCTCGTTTGAGGACACTGGGACTTTATTAATAACATGTTTGAGGACATTGGGACTTTATTAATGTCTCGTTTGAGACACTGGGACTTTATTAATGTCTCGTTTGAGGACATTGGGACTTTATTAATGTCTCGTTTGAGGACACTGGGACTTTATTGTTGTCTCGTTTGAGGACATTGGGACATTATTAATGTCTCGTTTGAGGACATTGGGACTTTATTAATGTCTCGTTTGAGGACACTGGGACTTTATTATCGTCCTGTTTGAGGACATTGGGACTTCATTAATGTCTTGTTTGAGGACATTGGGACTTTATTAATGTCTTGTTTGAGGACATTGGGACTTTGTTGTCATCTCGTTTGAGGACATTGGGACTTTATTAATGTCTCGTTTGAGGACACTGGGACTTTATTAATGTCTCGTTTGAGGACACTGGGACTTTATTATCGTCCTGTTTGAGGACATTGGGACTTTATTAATGTCTTGTTTGAGGACATTGGGACTTTATTAATGTCTTGTTTGAGGACATTGGGACTTTATTGTCGTCTCGTTTGAGGACACTGGGACTTTATTAATATCATGTTTGAGGACATTGGGACTTTATTAATGTCTCGTTTGAGGACATTGGGACTTTATTAATGTCTCGTTTGAGGACACTGGGACTTTACTGTCGTCTTGTTTGAGGACACTGGGACTTTATTAATATCATGTTTGAGGACATTGGGACTTTATTAATATCATGTTTGAGGACATTGGGATTTTATTAATATCATGTTTGAGGACACTGGGACTTTATTAATATCATGTTTGAGGACATTGGGACTTTATTAATGTCTCGTTTGAGGACACTGGGACTTTATTAATAACATGTTTGAGGACATTGGGACTTTATTAATGTCTCGTTTGAGACACTGGGACTTTATTAATGTCTCGTTTGAGGACATTGGGACTTTATTAATGTCTCGTTTGAGGACACTGGGACTTTATTGTTGTCTCGTTTGAGGACATTGGGACATTATTAATGTCTCGTTTGAGGACATTGGGACTTTATTGTTGTCTCGTTTGAGGACATTGGGATTTTATTAATATCATGTTTGAGGACATTGGGACTTTATTAATGTCTCGTTTGAGGACACTGGGACCTTATTAATGTCTCATTTGAGGACATTGGGACTTTATTGTCGTCTTGTTTGAGGACATTGGGACTTTATTAATATCATGTCTGAGGACATTGGGACTTTATTAATGTCTCGTTTGAGGACATTGGGACTTTATTATCATCTCGTTTGAGGACATTGGGACTTTATTGTTGTCTCGTTTGAGGACATTGGGACTTTATTATCGTCTCGTTTGAGGACATTGGGACTTTATTATCGTCTCATTTGAGGACATTGGGACTTTATTATTGTCTCGTTTGAGGACATTGGGACTTTATTAATGTCTCATTTGAGGACATTGGGACTTTACTGTCGTCTCGTTTGAGGACATTGGGACTTTATTATCGTCTCGTTTGAGGACATTGGGACTTTATTAATGCCTCGCTTGAGGACATTGGGACTTCATTATTGTCTCATTTGAGGACATTGGGACTTTATTAATGTCTCGTTTTAGGATATTGGGACTTTATTGTCGTCTCGTTTGAGGACACTGGGACTTTATTAATGTCTCGTTTGAGGACATTGGGACTTTATTAATATCATGTTTGAGGACATTGGGACTTTATTAATATCTTGTCTGAGGACACTGGGACTTTATTAATGTCTCGTTTGAGGACATTGGGACTTTATTGTCGTCTCGTTTGAGGACACTGGGACTTTATTAATGTCTCGTTTGAGGACACTGGGACTTTATTAATGTCTCGTTTGAGGACATTGGGACTTTATTAATATCATGTTTGAGGACATTGGGACTTTATTAATATCATATTTGAGGACATTGGGACTTTATTAATGTCTCGTTTGAGGACACTGGGACTTTATTAATGTCTCGTTTGAGGACATTGGGACTTTATTGTCGTCTCGTTTGAGGACACTGGGACTTTATTAATATCATATTTGAGGACATTGGGATTTTATTAATATCATGTTTGAGGACATTGGGACTTTATTAATGTCTCGTTTGAGGACATTGGGACTTTATTGTCGTCTCGTTTGAGGACATTGGGACTTTATTGTTGTCTCGTTTGAGGACATTGGGACTTTATTAATATCATGTTTGAGGACATTGGGATTTTATTAATATCATGTTTGAGGACATTGGGACTTTATTATCGTCTCGTTTGAGGACACTGGGACTTTATTAATGTCTCGTTTGAGGACACTGGGACTTTATTAATATCTCGTTTGAGGACATTGGGACTTTATTAATATCATGTTTGAGGACATTGGGACTTTATTAATGTCTCGTTTGAGGACATTGGGACTTTATTGTCGTCTCGTTTGAGGACATTGGGACTTTATTGTTGTCTCGTTTGAGGACACTGGGACTTTATTAATGTCTCGTTTGAGGACATTGGGACTTTGTTGTCGTCTCGTTTGAGGACATTGGGACTTTATTGTCGTCTCGTTTGAGGACATTGGGACTTTATTAATATCATGTTTGAGGACATTGGGATTTTATTAATATCATGTTTGAGGACATTGGGACTTTATTATCGTCTCGTTTGAGGACACTGGGACTTTATTAATGTCTCGTTTGAGGACACTGGGACTTTATTAATATCTCGTTTGAGGACATTGGGACTTTATTAATATCATGTTTGAGGACATTGGGACTTTATTAATGTCTCGTTTGAGGACATTGGGACTTTATTGTCATCTCGTTTGAGGACATTGGGACTTTATTAATGTCTCCTTTGAGGACACTGGGACTTTATTAATGTCTCGTTTGAGGACATTGGGACTTTATTGTCATCTCGTTTGAGGACATTGGGACTTTATTAATGTCTCCTTTGAGGACACTGGGACTTTATTAATGTCTCGTTTGAGGACAATGGGACTTTATTGTCGTCTCGTTTGAGGACACTGGGACTTTATTAATGTCTCGTTTGAGGACATTGGGACTTTATTAATGTCTCGTTTGAGGACACTGGGACTTTACTGTCGTCTCGTTTGAGGACACTGGGACTTTATTAATGTCTCGTTTGAGGACACTGGGGCTTTATTGTCATCTCGTTTGAGGACACTGGGGCTTTATTAATGTCTTGTTTGAGGACACTGGGACTTTATTATTGTTGACAGTGATTGGTTTTTATATTTATCAGGTCCTATCCAAATAGCTAGATTAAAAATGCACACCAAACGAAGGTTCAGGTCTCAGGAGGACATGCTGGGCAGTTTACACCACCCTCTTTAGAGCCACACCAGGTGGTGCTGCAGCCAGTCAGGATGCACTTGATGGTTCACCTGTAGAAGTCTGCACAGTATCCTGAGGTCTCATTTGAACCTTCTCAGCCTGCAGAGGAAGAGGAGCTGCTGTTTGACAGTATAGGTGATGGCGTCAGTGGGGGTGAGCCCAGGTCAGGTCCTCACTGATGTGGACCCGGAGCAACCTGAAGCTGGAGACTTCATACAGAGGCGTGTCCTTCTCCCCATCGCTTCCTGGAATCTACAATCAGCTCCGTTATTGTTTGCAGAGCACTGAGGGGCATCATGTCTTTGAAAAAAAATTCCTGCAAAGTTTTGCTCAAAGTTTTTAAACATGTTGTCGTCGCTTTCAGGAAACCGCACAGTGGACGAGACGCAGCAGCTGGACGCACCGGGCTTGGACGGAGATGCGCGCGGGGTTATTACAGCACCCCGGGAAAACCCGCACACCCGGGTCCGAGCGGGGCGACTCCCGTCAGAGTGGTCGACCTTCGCAGCGACTCGGCGACCAAGCCTGGGCCGGCGATGCGCCAGGCCATGGCTGAGGCCGAGGTGGGAGATGACGCGATGGCAGATGACCCGGCCGTGAACGGTTAGATTTATTTATCATTTATTTACGCCTTTATTATTAAAGAAAGTGGTTCCTGACTTTTGACATTTGATTTCTGCAGAGTTACAGGAGATTGCAGCTGATATGTTTGGGATGGAGGCTGCCCTGTTTGTTCCCACTGGTACAATGTGTAACCTCATCGCAGGTGAGCTGTGCATTTATTGTTAGAGTCTGAATGAGTTTCTATGAGGTCAGAGTGGTCATAAATGTGCACCTGTGTCATTATGCAGTGATGGTGCACTGCAGGGAGCGAGGCGACGAGATGATTGTGGGCGATCTGTCCCATTTACACATCTTTGAGCAGGGAGGGAGCGCTCAGGTGAGTGAAGAGCAGCAGACACCTGTGGTCAGGCCTTCTGCACCTCTTTTAACATCGGTGGTCTTTGCAGGGAAGGAACTGCACCCCTTTAAAGGGGACCTGTTATTCTTTTTCTTATTTTCTGTTTAAGCAATAAGCAACAAGAAGCCGTGGTTTACACGGCCTTTAGAGCAGCTTAAGTTCACTTTACACCCACCATCAGCCACAAAGCCATTGAAATACACAGGAATGTATACCCTCTTCCTCCTTGGTAACCTCATCTACCTAGTAGTACACTCACCTCATCCTATAACACTACACCACTGGGTGTAGGTACAGTGTGTCCTACAGGCATGCTACAGCAAGTGTAATATGTATATATATATATATATATATATATATATATATATATATATATATATTATGTATTCTGCAACATGCATCTACATGCTAAAGTCAGGGAAACCAGTAATCTTGACTGCTGATCACTTTCCCCTAATTTCGGATCATACTCCCGCTGGAACAACATGAACTGCTATTCCCCAGCTGCAGTGATGGTGCAGAGATGCAGAGAGCTCAGGTGTTGAAAACCAAGAAAACTTAAAGAGGACCTATTATAGTTCAATGGTTTTCATTATGTCTTCAGTTTCTGATAATGACTTTAATTGTTCTTTTATCTTGCTTGAAAACGTCTCATTTGAATTTCCTGCCTTTACTTGTGTGAATTTATTGGCTCACAATGTAACAAATGAGCAATTCACACAGTGCCTCCCTGCTGGCCACTGAGCTGCACCCCAGACACATCTGCTCCGAGCAGTCTGACCACAAATTACCCTTTTTAGAGGTCAGAGCTGCCAACCTTTTCACCCCCTGTAGATACGCCCTTGTTAAAGAAACAGGCGCTAAAACAGAGCTTTTCTGCCAGGGATTATGAGGCCAGCACTGAGAGGCTTAGAAAGGGCCTCCCCCAACCCCCCCAAATCATACACAGGTTTTTTCTTTTTTGTTGTTGTTTTTTTTTTTCAGGCATTTTTAAGCCTTTAATTGATAGGACAGATGAGCATGAAGGGGGGAGAGAGAGAGAGAGAGAGCGACATGCAGCAAGGGGCCACAGGCCGGAGTCGAACCCGGGCCGCTGCGGCAACAGCCTTGTACATGGGGCGCCTGCTCTACCACTAAGCCACCAACACCCCATACACAGGTTTTTATTATGACATTCCTAAAGCTCCAGTATGTAGGATTTAATAATTGTTGTGTTTCTTTTAACTCAGAATGAGCCGTTTATATCTACATACGGCGTGGGTCCTCTCCCACGGTGTCCACCATGTTGTTTCTACAGTAGCACAGAATAGACATATCAGATAGTCTTGACACACAGGAAAAGTTTCACTTGGTTGCAATCTGCAACTTCCTACAGACTAGACCTTTAATGCACACATTAAAGGAACTAACAGGATTGCATTTCACTGAAACTGTACCCAATATGAGTCATCTGACAAATCATTCAGTGTGTGTGTGTGTGTGTGTGTGTTCACACAGCTGGCTGGTGTCCATGCCACCATGGTGACCACCCTCCCTGATGGGTCGTTTGACTTAGAGCAGCTGGAATCGAAGATCCGCCACGGTTACCCCAACCCCCACTACCCCCGCTCACGCCTCATATGTGTGGAGAACACACACAACATACAGGGAGGGCGTGTGCTGCCTCTGACCTTCCTGCAGGAGGTGTGTGTCTTGAGCCGTGAGTCTTACCTCGCTACAGCAGAACAGAGAATGCAGCAGCTCTCACAGGTTCTGTTTCCATCTCCAAGGTTCGTGCTTTGGCAGATAGATATGGTCTGTCAGTTCACATGGATGGAGCCAGGGTGATGAACGCCACTGTGGCCCAGGGGGTGCCTCCATCCACCATACTGCAGCACACACACACCGTCAGTGTGTGCCTCTCCAAGGTGGGACTGCAAAACACACATTCAACATGTGATCAGAGTCAAAACCAACAAATAACTTCTACACAAATAAAACTTCTCAAACTCAAATTCACGTGTGTGACAGGGTTTGGGTGCCCCCTTCGGATCCGTGCTGGCTGGATCCCGAGACTTCATATTCCGGGCAGTGCGGTGCCGTAAAGCCCTGGGTGGGGAGGTGCGGCAGGCTGGTATACTGGCAGCAGCGGGGAAACTGTCTTTGCTGGAGATGGTTGGAAGACTGGAGGAGGATCACCGTAATGCAAAAACCTTTGCTCAAGGTGAGCAGCTCATATTTCTGTCTATGAAAATTAAACCATCAACTGCCTGCTCTTAACTTCTTCTCTTCTCTTCACCTTCCCAGCTTTGCTCGACTGTGACCCTCCTCTGTTCACTGTAGACATGGCCGCTGTGGAGACAAATGTTGTGTGTTTCCGTTTACAGAAGCCCAGTTTAAGCACGTCTGAGTTCTGTGCCCGCATGGGTGAGGTTGGCGAGGGAGAGGAGGCAGCACTGGGACAGGGGATAAAAGTTCTCATGTACCCCTACTTTGGAAATTTAATACGGGCTGTGTGGCATCTTGGGATTTCCCCTGAAGACACCCAGCTGGCCATCCAGAAAATGAGATTTGTAGCTTCTCAGTTCTTGAAGAAATGATGCCGTGAGTAAAAGATCTGCTGAACCAAACAATGCTGCAGCTATGAACTCTATTACTACCTGCATTTGGCAATAAATAATTGGATGCACAATAATTTCTTAAAGTTAAACGAGGACAAAACTGAAATTGTACTAGTCGGCCCTAAAACAAAAAGAGAACTGCTGTTTAATAATTTGGGGAATTTAACTCCCTGAATTTCATGTGATGTCACAAACTTTGGTGTGATCCTACATTCAGATCTAAGCTTATACATTGTATTTTTATATCATTTCATCCAGTATTGTTCTCACTGTACATGCTGCCACTTGGTGACATCATTAGAGAACATAATGTTTGTATCCATAGTTACGCAGATGACACATAGCTGTACATCTCTGCTGAACTGAAGGATGCTGCAGCCATAAACTCCATTACTACCTGTCTTTTGGCAATAAATCAATGGATGAGCAATGATCTCTGAAAGTTAAATGAAGACAAAACTGAAATCCTGCTTGTCTGCCCTAAAACAAAAAGAGAAATGCTGTTTAATAAGGTATGACCATTTCTAAATGAAAAAGATGCAGAGAAATTAATTCAGGCTTTTATTTCAAGCCAACACAACTACTGTAACACACTTTTTACAGGCCTCCCAAAAAACACCACTGAGAGACTTCAGTTCATTCAAAACTCTGCAGCTCTGCTGCCACAACTGAGAGGAAAGAGCACATCAGGCTGTCTGAGCTGCTCTGCATTGACTTCCTGTTACATTTAGAATTCATTTTAAGCGCCTCCTCCTCGTATACAAAGACCTACATGGGCTGAGACCGAGCTACATTGCTAACTCCCTTGTTAACTATTTGCCTCCAAGAACACTGTGATCATCAGCTGCTGGTTTATTGGAGGTTCCCTGCAACAGTATATTTAAGTTAAGAACGTATCTCTTCACTTATCTCTGCCTTTAACTAGTTATGCCTTTTCCTGATACAGGCTTGAAACTCTGTTTTGCACTTTCCTTGGCACTTGTCGACTGCTGCACTTCTTTTTAAAAAGTTGCATTTTATTTGATTTTCTTTTCACTCACTGCATGTGATTTCCTTCTTATAGAACATTGGAATTAATTTCTTGTATGAGCGATGCTTTATAAAAAAGCAAAATATCTATATTGTTATTATTTTAATATTATAACCGTTATTATTAAAATATGACATATTCTGATTGAAGATAATTGTTGAAAATTTAAAGAATTGGGTCTGAGAATAGAGAGAATTACTATTTTAATAATACTATTACTATACTACTATTTTAATAATGCAAGATGATCAGTGTCTGTTACGATGTGACATAATGAAAGCCATTTTCTGTGAAAGTGCACTAATGCTTCAAATGACTAAAGAAAATGAATCACCAACTGTTTGGATCATCAAATAATCATTAGTTTGTCATTGATTGTTGTCTTATTGATGTATTTATTGTGTAGATACAACTATGTGTGGAGATGTATCAGTGTTGGTATATACAGCGGGTAGAAGATTGTTTTGGTTAAGAAAAATGTCAATATTTTGCACACAGAGATGTATAAAAAAGAGACAGATAGGAACACTTTTCTCCACTACAGCAGTTATCATCCACCCTCGCTTAAGAGGAGTTTGCCATACACCCAAATTCTAAGGTATAAATGTATTTGTGATTCGGATGAAATCTTTGAGTCACAAGCCAAGGAGCTCTGTAATAATTTTATCTCTAGAGGTTATAACAACACTCTGGTTGAAAACACCATGGATAAAGTTCGTCAGATCCAGAGGAATGTTTTGTGTGAGCCGAAAGAAAAAGTTCTTTCTAACTCAGTTTCAATGGTGTGCACATATAGCCCTATTTCCAGTGCACTCAAAAAGGTTGTAAATAATTATTGGTATATTCTGAACACAGATCCCGAAATTGGAAGAGCTTTTCAAGAGCCACCAAGATTCTTCTTTAAAAGGCAGCCCAATTTGAGCAACTATTTGGTGAGATCCGTTTTACCAGAAAAACCTTCTCATCATTTTTTGTCCAGTGTGCCTAATGGGATCAGAGAAAATTATTTCTCACATCCTAAAACTGGTGAGATTGTGAAAGTCAAAGGTAGAATAACATGCAACACTAAATTTGTTGTATATTTATTGAAGTGTCCTTGCAATCTGTACTATGTTGGTAAAACAAAATGGGAACTAAAAACTAGAATCTGTGAACATAAATGTTCCATCCGCAATCATGATTCTAAATCGGCAGTAGCCAGACATTTTAATAGCTACTACCACACCACAGCAGATCTCAGATATATGGGCATTGAGGCAGTTAAGATTCCACCTAGAGGTGGAGATCAGGATAAAATCCTTTTGCAAAAGGAATGTTTCTAGATTCATTTCCTTGACACTTTAAAGCCAAAGGGACTGAATGAGGAGTTGGTGCTAACTTGTTTTTTGTAAAAATGTTTTTTGTAAAAATGTTCTTGACTAACAGGCCTACAGGTTAACAAGAAAACTGTATTAAAACAATTAGACATTTGCCTGTTCATTTTTTGTTAAATTTTTTTTAAAAACTTTAAAAATGTTAAAAGCTTGGAATTCTTAGAAATTGATATGCATTTCATTGTTGAATAACTGTTTAAAAAATATCACTATTGTGGTTACTTAATTGTTTGTGTTGATATAAGAAGGGTTAGCCTACATTGTTGGGTCCCTTTTTTTCCTTTTTTTTCTTCTCTTGCCATTACCTGCAGCTGCTGTGTCAGCCTGATTATTGATATGTGACACTTGTGTGTGATGCATTCACTTTGTTGCTTGTGCACGCTGAGGAAGGGTTTCACCCGAAAAGTTCGTGTGGCAATAAATATTATAATTGGAGTGCTGTCCTGTACCTTTTGTACACATTTTTTACATACAGCGGGTAAAATAAGTATTGACCACGTCACCAATTTCTCAGTAAACATATTTCTAAAGGTGCTACTGACATGAAATTTTCACCAGATGTTGGTAACAACCCAGGTAATCCATCCATACAACGAAACCAAAACAAATAAGTTCAGAAATTAAGTTATGTGTAATAATGTGAAATGACACAGGGAAAAAGTATTGAACACATGAAGAAAGAGAGGTGCAAAAAGGCACGGAAAGCCAAGACACCAGCTGAAATCTATCAGTAATTAGAAAGCAATCCTGCCCCTTGTTAGTGCAAATTAATATCAGCTGGTCCAGTCCCAACTGATGGCCTATAAAAAGGTGTCTCTTTACCGTGGTGTCACACAAGAAACATCATCATCATGACTGGTAAAAGCAAAGAGCTCTCTCAAGACCTTCGCAACCTTATTGTTGCAAAATATACCGATGGCATTGGTTACAGACGGATTACTAAACTTCTGAGTGTTCCAGTGAGAAGTGGAAAGAACATCATTTCACCATAAACTGGCCACGAACAGGTGCTCTTCGCAAGATTTGAACAGACAGGGAAGTGAAAAGAATTATCAGAAGACTTGCCCAAGAGCCAAGAACCACATGTGGAGAGTTTCAGAAAGACCTAGAATTAGCAGGTACAATACGTAATGCACTCAACTGCCATGGCCTGTATGCACGCTCACTACGCAAGACTCCATTGCTGAAGAAAAAGCATGTTGAAGCTCGTTTAGAGTTTGCTGCACAACATTTGGACAAGCATGTGAAATACTGGGAGAATATATTCTGGTCAGATGAGAGCAAAACTGAACTCTTTGGATGCCATAATACACAACATGTTTGGAGGACAAATGGCACTGCACATCCCCCCAGAAACACCACACCAACAGTGAAGTTTGGAGGTGGGAACATCATGGTGTGGGGCTGTTTTTCAGCATACGGTACTGGCAAACTTCACATAATTGAAGGAAGGCTAAATGGAAAAATGTACCGAGACGTTCTCGATAAATAATCTGCCACCATCTACCAGGATGATGAAGATGACACGAAGGTGGACATTTCAGCAAGACAATGATCTGAAACACACAGCCAAGGAAACTCTCAATTGGTTTCAGAGAAAGAAAATAAAGCAGCTAGAAAGGCCCAGCCAATCACCTGACTTGAATCCAATTGAGAATCTATGGAAAATACCTTAAGATCAGAGTTCATAGAAGAGGCCCACGGAACCTTAAAGATTTGAAGACTGCTTGTGTGGAAGAATGGGCCAAAATCACACCTGAGCCATGCATGCGACTAGTTTCTCCATAGAGGAGGCATCTTGACGCTGTCATTACCAACAAAGCCTTTTGTACGAAGTATTAAATAATTTTCACTAAGCGTGTTCAATACTTTTTCCCTGTCTCATCTCACATTATTACACATAAGTTAATTTCTGAACTTATTTGTTTTGGTTTCATTGTATGGATGGATTACTTGGGTTGTTACCAACATCTGGTGAAAATTTCATGTCAGTAGCACCTTTAAAAATATGTTTACTGAGAAAAATGGTGACATGGTCAATACTTATTTTACCCGCTGTACATGCTGGATTGTGATCTTGTAGGATGCAGACAAGGTTAGGTTGGCATGTGGATCTTGAGTATTACCAGCTGACTTTTAACTATTTACTTATTATTATTTTTATTATAATTTATTTTTCTTATTTACCCATTCATTTTTTCAGGTGTTACTCTTCTTAGAAACAGTATGAAAAACAACAAATTCGTTTTGATTAAGACTGCAGGTCTGTATTACAGTGCATTACACTGTGATCACCCTGGTGTTTTATTTGCGGTCTGTCAGTGAAAGAAATCAGAATATGAATTGGTGAGAATTGGTGAGAGTTACGGATACTATACAAAATCCCTGGTTGAAAGTTCAATTAAAAATCTGGAATGTGATGAGAATATAAACTTGATCAAAAATTACAAATTATTCAGTGGTGTGCCTACGACCCTGCTTTCAAGCCTAATAAAATGGATAACAGATTGAAGTCCTGGATTTTAAAATGAATAACAACTTTATATTCCCTGACAGAAAAGGGACAATTTACAGACTTTGAAAACCTTAAGAAAGAGTATTGTCTTGAAAAAGCTGATTTTTATACATATCTCCAGGTAAGCAGTCACTTTGAACATAACATTAGAAATATAACAGACTTTGATGATCCAATACTGAGAATATTTATTGATGTGTACAAAAATGTTTCAAATAAGGGTGCTATTTCTAAACTATATAAAGGCCTTACAACAAGAAAACCCCACACTCCAGAATATATTTTTAAAAAATGGGAAAGAGAAGGTAATTTGTCAATGTCTAATGAGGACTGGCTGGATGTGTGTAAATTTCAGTGGAAATGCAGCAACTCACATGTGTGGCGTGAGTTTGGGTGGAAATGTTTTATTCATTTTTTTTATCACATCGCTGGAGGGGATGCCAGGTGCTGGAGACAGTGTGGGTTTCAGGAAGCCAATCACTGGCATGTATTCTGGGAGTGTCCAGTGATCAGACCTCTCTGGACAGAGAAGACAAAAGCACTAAAAAAAGATACTTAACTCTGATCTTCCTTAGCAATTTTCAACATTATTTTTAGGATGTATGGATTTTAAGGCAAAGCGTTCTGACAAATATATGTTTGGTATTTTGCTATCGGCTTGCAAGAAAGCCCTCACAAGGCACTGGTTGCTTCATGAACCCTGCACATTAGAGGAGTGGACAGATATTGTAAATGATATTTATGTTATGGAAAAGATTACCTTTTTCACTTCATCTTCAGAAGAATGTGTTCATTAAATTCTGGGCAAAGTGGGTGATATACGTACGGCCCTTATGACTTGATTTTGTGGAGGTATCATACAAAAGACCCTGTGATCTTTAATCAAGCAAACCTCATTGACTGCTATTCATTTATGGGATTTTTTTGTCTCTTTAATCCATCCTCGAGTCTCCCCAACATACGCTGCTTATACACCGATTGGCCAAAACATTTAAACCACCGACAGGCAAAGTCAATAACACTGATCATTTTGTTACAATGAAATGCTCTTTTGAGGAACATTGGGTCCTGCCATTTATGTAGATGCCACTTGACTCGCACCACCCACCCAAACACCAATACAGACCAATACGCCCCTTCATGGCAACGGCACTCCCTGAGGGCAGTGTGCCAGAGTAAGCAGAGTAAGAGGTAAAGGCGTCAACCTGGCCTCAAAATTCCCCAGATCCCAATCCATAAAACATCCATTGGGCATACAGGTACCTTACCCAACAACCCGCAGGACTCAAAGGATCTGCCAACAACGCCTTGGAACCAGACAACACAGGACACCCCCATGTCTCCATGCCTCGACAAGTCAGAAGCTCCACTTTAGATCAGACTTGGCTCTGACCTGTCGAGATCTCGACAAAGGTCCTCTGGGGCACTGGTTTGTCCCGCAGATGCTCGATCAGATTGGGATCTGGGGAATTTGAAAGCTAGGTCGATGTTTTGAGATCTTTGTCACATTCCTAGGGCCATTCCTGAGCAGCTTTTGTGGTGTGGCAAGGTGCCCTGCCATGCTGAGGGGTTACTGTCATTGGGAGTACTGTTGCAATTAGTGGGGGTACTTGGTCTATAACAATGTTTAGGTGGGTGGAGTCTGTAAAGGGGCATCCAAAGGTTTCCCTGCAGAACACTGCATTGTGATGAAATGATTGATGGTATTTACTTCACCTGTCAGTGGTTGTAATGTTTTGGCTGATCAGTGTATGTACACTTAATCTCTCCCAAAATGCTCCACAAAGTTCTTAAATTGTGGAAAAAAATGAACAGCCGGGGAAATGTATCATAGTTTTATGTTTTGATTTGTAAACTGCTGTCGGAAAAAAAGGATCAAGTATGCAGATCCACATGCAGTAGGCTATAAATGGCATTGTTAGAAAATGTGCGCCCCCATGAGGTCCACACTGCTCTGTGCATGCTGATGGCCTAATAGGTCATCCATTAAGTTTCCTTCCAGTCATTCAGTCAGTCAATGATTATCGATGGCAACGATTCAAAGTCCAGCACACACTCCACTAACATGACCATACGAGGAGCATCATGTCCTTGAAAACATTTTCCTGCAGAATTCTGGATAAACTTTTAAACCACGGTGTCGTCGCTTCCAGGAAACCGCTCAGTGCACGAGATGCAGCGGCTGCCGTGCTGGGCCGGAGCTCCGCGCGGGGTTATTACAACTCCGGGGAACGCAGGTGCCCAGGACCCGGCGGGGCGGCCCGCGTCCAGGTGGTGGACCTCCGCAGTGACACGGTGACCAAGCCCGGGCCGGCGATGAGACAGGCCATAGCAGAGGCCGAGGTGGGAGATGACGTAATGAGAGAGGACCCAACTGTAAACGGTTAGAGTCGAAGCGTCATGTAGGAACTTCCGGGAACTAACTTATAAATAACCAGAAAGTGACGTCAGTTCCTGAATTACTCATACAGTACATTGATATTACTTGATAAAAATTAAAAATAGAATATGTTTTTAGGCCTCTATCTTATCTTATTCTTGCAAACCTCCAGTTTTACTTACCTGACTCTGCAGAGTTACAGGAGATTGCAGCTGATATGTTTGGGATGGAGGCTGCCCTGTTTGTTCCCACTGGTACCATGAGTAACCTCATCGCAGGTGAGCTGTGCATTTATTGTTAGAGTCTGAATGAGTTTCTATGAGGTCAGAGTGGTCATAAATGTGCACCTGTTTCATTATGCAGTGATGGTGCACTGCAGGGAGCGAGGCGATGAGATGATTGTGGGCGATCTGTCCCATTTACACATCTATGAGCAGGGAGGGAGCGCTCAGGTGAGTGAAGAGCAGCAGACACCTGTGGTAAGGCCCTCTGCACCTCTTTTAACATCAGCTGCAGTTCATTCATTCAGAGTGTGTGTGTGTGTGTGTGTTGACACAGCTGGCTGGTGTCCACGCCACCACAGTGACAACTCTTCCCAATGGGTCGTTTGACTTGGAGCAGCTGGAATCGAAGATCCGCCACGGTTACCCCGACCCCCACTACCCCCGCTCACGCCTCATATGTGTGGAGAACACACACAACATACAGGGAGGGCGTGTGCTGCCTCTGACCTTCCTGCAGGAGGTGTGTGTGTGTGCAGATATGCTGCACCAGGTCTTGTATTTTCTCAGGCTCATAGAAAACCTTTCATATGTCAACATGTGAACGCAGCTGTGAGTCTTACCTCGCTACAGCAGAACGGAGAATGCAGCAGCTCTCACAGGTTCTGTTTCCATCTCCAAGGTTCGTGCTTTGGCAGATAGATATGGTCTGTCAGTTCACATGGACGGAGCCAGGGTGATGAACGCCGCTGTGGCCCAGGGGGTGCCTCCATCCACCATACTGCAGCACGCACACACCGTCAGTGTGTGCCTCTCCAAGGTGGGACTGCAAAACACACATTCAACATGTGATCAGTCAAAACCAATAAATAACTTCTACACAAATAAAACTTCTCAAATTCAAATTCACATGTGTGTGACAGGGTTTGGGTGCCCCTGTAGGAACCATGCTGGCTGGACCCAAAGACTTCATATCCCGAGCGTTGCGGTGCCGTAAAGCCCTAGGTGGAGGGATGCGGCAGGCTGGTATACTGGCGGCAGCGGGGAAACTGTCTTTGCTGGAGATGGTTGGAAGACTGGAGGAGGATCACCGTAATGCAAAAACCTTTGCTCAAGGTGAGCAGCTCATATTTCTATAAAATTAAAGGAGCAGTGTGTAAGACTTAAGGGCCGTACACATGGAAAATGCAAGGTCAGGTGCCGGGCGCTACTTTTGTGCCTTTTTTGAGCCAGCTTTCAAGAGTGCACTGGTAGGTTGCGTCTGAGGTTGCTAAGCCACCTTTACAAGTATCCAGTGCGCTAACGTGAACTCCTGGTTAGAATTCCTTCGGTGTTCATTGTTGGGGAGGTTTTAATGGGAGCTGAATTATCCGCGGAGGTCTCTTCCTTACAGAAACAAAAAGCCAGGTGATTCAAACCAGTAAAAACACTGAATAAAGCAATTTCAAGTTTAAAAAAAATCTGTGTTTTTCCGACGCATCATAGACTGGCCACTTGCCCAGCACCTGCTATTGCGCGCTCACCTTTTCTCTCTGATAACTTAAGATCCAAACGTTCAGGAGGTTTTTACCAGGAGCCGAATTATCCACAGAGGTCTCTTCTTCTCTAGATCAAACGGACCAGGTGATTAAAACCAGTAAAAACCCTGAATAAAGCAGTTTAACGTTAAAAATCTGTTTTTCCGATGCTGTTTGGCTCATCGCTGAGTGGTTGCTAACTGTGATGGCCAACATGAAATTGCAAATCTACAAACTGCACCTTTAAATGGTCGTAACTTCTTCTCTTCTCTTCACCCTCCCAGCTTTGCTCGACTGTGACCCTCCTCTGTTCGCTGTAGACATGGCCGCCGTGGAGACAAACATCCTGCGTTTCCGTCTACAGGAGCCCAGTTTAAGCCCGTCTGAGTTCTGTGCCCGCATGGGTGAGGTTGGCGAGGGAGAGGAGGCAGCACTGAGACAGGGGATACAAGTTCTCATGTACCCCCACGTTGGAAATTCAGTACGGGCTGTGTGGCATCTTGGGATTTCCCCTGAAGACACCCAGCTGGCCATCCAGAAAATGCAATTTGTGGCGTCTCAGTTCTCGAAAGAAAAACTCAGGGCCCAGTGAAACCTGTTGTTTCTCAAGACATATAGTCGAATCACTTGGACTGATCGTCGAAAATGTACACTAATGTAGACAGAGACTTTAGGGTGTCAAACACAGGACAAATACTGTACAACAGAATCACTTTATATTGTTAAATTCCATTCAGTTTTTTGTAATT
This sequence comes from Epinephelus lanceolatus, assembly GCF_041903045.1. Taxonomy (NCBI): domain Eukaryota; kingdom Metazoa; phylum Chordata; class Actinopteri; order Perciformes; family Serranidae; genus Epinephelus; species Epinephelus lanceolatus. The sequence continues at coordinate 28,443,520 of NC_135754.1, read as the reverse complement.
CTTATTAAATCAAATGAAACACTGTCTCTTGTACAAGTTTCCTTTTTTAAAATGTATTTGTGTTGTATCTTTTAAGGAGTGGGGCACCTGTGTTTGTTTAATTGGAATCGTTTCTGGATTGGAGCAGCTTTCCACGGTCTTAAGGAATTTGTGTTAATGGTTTTTAAACCCTTAAAAAAAAACCCGGGGACATGTTCACAAAGCTTCCCAGTACAAAGAGTTGCTCCTGGTGATGAAAATCTGAGAAAATTCTTAGGATTGTGTTTCTGAGAATTTCCCCTTAAAGTTAAGACTAGGTCCTTGTAAAGATAAAAGTTCTTCACGGAGCATCTTAACCCTTAAAGGAGCTCCTAAGGTGAAATACTGTTAGGAGCAGGGAGGAGGACTTTAAGAGTCTTAAGAGTTTCTTAATCAGAGGAGAAAATGGTAGAAACACAAAGAGGTCAGAGAAATATTCTCCAAACACTGGATGACAGGGAGTAAATGAAATGCTATGAGTTTAGATCATGCAAAGAACAATGACAACAGTTTCACAGTCAGCAGTTCATCTCATCTCCACTGGGTGTCCTCACCTTACAGGCTCACACAAGGGCGTGTCTGTGACAACCAATCATATCTCTTAAAAGGATGCATCACACCTACCAACAGGGTCAACCACACCTCCTCACTAAGATAAAACTTTATGTCCCTTCCTGGCTCAGAGTTGCTCTAAGAATTTTCCTAAATCAGCCTAAGCTAGGACTCCTTACTAAAAGTTTAGTCTATGCTAGGAGTCCTCTCAGAATGTTTGTGAGTATGACGCCTGTTTTAATCTCAACCCCTTACGGTGCCCAAATATTGACCGTGCACACCACCTGTTGCAGTTGCTCCCTGCCCGTCTTCTTCTTAGTATTATTATTTTCGAATTTCTGCTTACTAAGAACTATACTTTCTACCAGGTTTTTCAATTAAGAGGTTTTCTTCTGTCATATTCTGGTATGAATTTACGCGGCTCTGTTGCAAAAGGATACCTCACATTTCTGTACACCATTGACAAAATGCCATAGAACTTCAATTGAAAGCCTAGTACCAATTAAACACACATTTTGACAAAGAACACCTGGGGCCGCATTCACAAACATTCTGAGAACACATACGGGAGGAAGCATAATCACAGTCTCTGCATTAAAACTTATTTAAACTTGTTGTATACAAAGTAATTGCATTACACAGTAGGCCATGAAGGACTTGTATCAATCTGACATATGGAACCCCAATGTAAATTATTATTGTTACTATTTTCTTTTTATTTCATTTAATATTATTATTACTATTTTTAATATCATTTTTACTTGTTGTTGCCAATTGTTTTCCTGTTTACTTATTCATACAGGTGTATTTATTCTTAAGAAAAAGCTTTTGTAAACATTCACACATTTGGTATTCTGTAGGTTCTTTTCTTTTGGTATAATGTTGAAAACCTAATAAAAACGTTGTTGTTTTTTGTTGTTTTTTAAAGTAATTACTGACAAATAATTAAAGTTATTCTTAGCAATATTTCTCACAAAAGTCTCTTTCTATCTTGGTGGTTAACTCTTTAGTCATATGCAGCAACCGGCATAGAGTCACAAGATGGCGCCGCTGTAGCAGCCCCTACTATTCAGTGACCAAGAGGTAAAGCCTGCTGGGGTGTTTTAAGTCTCATAAAGCATTATGTTCCAGGTGTATTGCCTGTAATTGCAATCTCTGGTCATTCATGAAATATAAGGAAAGCTAAAAAACATATTGGCAGCGGTGGGATTCGAACCCACGCCATCGAAATGACTGGAGCCTAAATCCAGCGCCTTAGACCACTCGGCCACGCTACCGTTGTTCTCAATTTGTTAAACCTAGCATTATATCCTGGTTCAAACAACAGTGAGTAATCTAAGTATTTATAAAAAGCTAATGCCAAAGGCACTTTTCTAGCTAGCTGTAGCTAATATTTGGTAGCTTCCTTGCTACAAATTGAACATATGTGAATTAGCAGCTGACCGTTTATTTACCTTATCTACGGGAGTCGTGTTAACGGATGAAACGTTAACATAACGTTACCACTTTTGTTGCTAACTCCGCCAGTTGGCGCGTGTAACGGAACGTACACGGAAAGAACGTAATAGTTATTTTTTTGTTTGACCATAACTGCTAAATTGCTGTGGAACGTTGGGACGTCATCAGCTCAGGTAGCTAGCGTTAACTACCAAACTTAAATCCATAAACATAATGCAAATAAGTATGTTAGCTTGTTTATATGATGTTGTGTGACATTTAAACTGTTGCACTCGACTAAAAATATAAATCATATGCGTGGCCGAAAATTCCCGACGAAGTTTTCCGAGGTTGCTCACGAGATTGAGCACTCGGGTGTACTCGTAAACGATACGTGTGCACGTATGTACTATTCGGTGCTGCGTTCACATGCTCTTGTGTAGTCGTAAGTACCAGCTTCTCGCTTTTCTGCTCTGAAATAACACGTCAGCGTTTTTAATATAAAATAATTTTGCTAAATACTTCGAGTAGTCCAGGCTCTTTGCTCTTTTGTGCTCCGTATTTGTTAACTTAAATGTGTCTCCTTTTTGTTTTCGATGCCTTCATGTCAATTTTCTTTTGATTTTCAATATATTATTCTTTCTATTGTATTTGATTGTGCTGCAGCATCATTTCCATCATTGCTGCATAATTCTGTCTTTTGTCTTTGTACATCTATTCCCTGACTTCTGTATCGTTCAAACATTACTGTTACTGTGCATTTTTAAAATTATATTTATATGCTATATTTCTATGCACTGACTGTAAAGTTGTTTCATGCTCCTGTTTTCTCTGCAGCCTCTCAGCATCAGGGGCACTGAGGTGGAGAGGGTGAACAGCCACAGCTTCCTCTGCTTGCATGTGTCAGGGAACGCAGCCTGGACTGTAAACACCACCGCCACTGTGTAAAAGGCACAACAGCTGCTCAGGAAGGCTGGTCTGAGCAGCCGCACCCTCACCCAAGCCTACAGGGGACATGTGGAGAGCATCTGCACTACTGGTATCACTGTCACCACCCAGATGGAGAAGATGGCCCTCCAGAGGGTCCTAACATCTGCAGGGAGGATCACTAGGGCTGAACTACCATTTATGGACACTATCTAGACACAATGCTGCACAGAAGAAAAACACAGAGCATCATTAGAGATGCACATCAACAAGATCAGCTTTTTCCCTGCCACAGTCAGACTGACGGCAGCAGCAAGTAAGGAATAAGGATTATTCACAACTCAGCTGTAAGGATTTTAACCAAAACCAAGAAGCACGACCACATCACAGCAGTTTTACCCTCTCTACATTGGCTCCCTGTTTTTTTTAGGATTGACTTTAAAATCTTATTAATTAATTTTAAGGCTCTTCATGGCTCCAGATTACATGTCAGACCTGTTAGTCCTGTGAAAAGGCACAAGAGTAGCACCCAGTGCCCGACCTCGTGTTTTCCAGTTGGTTAAAGATGCACCATGTGTATGGCCCTTGAAGGAATATAAGTAACTTACAGGGTAATCTAGGAATGGACACATAACTTGAGGTAGCCAACAACCCCAATTTATACGATATATCGAAATAACTTTTATACAAAAAAAAAAAAAAAAAAAGAAGTAAGTAAGTAAATTTATTTATATAGCACTTCTCACAGAGAGGACTCACAAAGTGTTTCACAAGATAAAATACAAAAAATACAATAACAGAAACAATGCAAAATACACAAAAACAAATAAAAAGTGCAGCGAAATACAGAACTGAAGAACTGCTCGGCAACCAGACCAGGCCTCTAACTGAGACAGTCCTTTATTTGTCAAAATGTGCAGCTACACCGGGCTACAAAAAGAGACTGGTGCTGTGTCTCAAATCGCGTATTTCTGTACTTACACTTAATAATTTAAGTGCATAAGTGCCGTACCCGGATGGTGCACTCACAACGGTCAAGAAGTTGAGTGTGGAACTATGGACACTTCTCACCCTCAGTGGTCGCCATCTTGGCTACATAGCGGAAGGGGAGGGACCACTTTTCAAACTGGTGTACTGTTGTCGGGTATAAGCCAGCAGTATGTTTATTGGGTTAATTTAGCAGTCTGTAATGATTTAGTACCGCAAACGATAACGCGGAAGCTAATGCTAGTTTGCCAACTAGCTAATTCGCGACCGTCATTTCCGGTAAGTGCACAACGGCCATGTTTGGTTTGAGACAACACCACCCTGTCGAAATTCGCGCAGTACGCCAATAAGTTGGAAGTATGTGATTTGAGACAGGTGCTGTGTCTCAAATTGCATACTTCTGTACTTACATTTAATATTTTGAGTGCATAAGTGCGTTCACACTGAGAAGTACGGAAAAATGCAGCGCACTCAAAACAGTCAAGAAGTTAGGTGTGGAACTATGGACACTTCCCGCCCTCAATGGTTGCCATCTTGGCTATGTAGCGGAAGGGGAGGGACCACTTTTCAAACTGGAAATGGCGGCCATGGACTGTGCGGCCGTGAACGTTGCTGTATTGTACGAATCTAAGTTATACATGTGTTTTTTGCACTAAGCACCACTATACTGTTATCGGGTATAAGCCAGCAGTATGTTTATTGGATTAATTTAGCAGTCTGTAATGATTTAGTACCGCGAACGATAACGCGAATGCTAATGCTAGTTTGCTAGCTAGCTAATTTGCGGCCGTCATTTAACCCTGTAAGACCCAGATATAGAAAAAAAATGAGCAATTTTTTTTGACCTCTCAGATATTGTTTTAGGAGGCCTCTGATGTAGAAATCAAAGAGTTTTCAATTTTTTTACATTTTAGTAAGTTTTTAGGGAAATGTTGTAAATTTGCAACGTTTGGCATAGTTGGGAGCAGAACTTCTGTGTTTGTGCTCACTTTGTCTGAATAGATATACAGAACATTTAAGTATTCATTTGCAGGGTTGATTGCTTACTTAGCCCCATAACAGTATATATCATGAGTAATAATCACACAACAATCATAGTTTTATGAATAAGCATTTGTAAATAAAAATATTGGAAAAAAAATATATTTACAAAACTTTTTCCTCCGTCACTTTCAATGTGGTTTACTACATTCAAACAATACTGTCTGGGTGGCCTATTATGCTCTCTGCTTATCATACTAAAAGGAACACATGCATCCCCCCAGAGCACTTACAGGTTCACATTCAAGACCATTCGCACCTGTCCCTGAACAATGCAACAGGCATTGGATCGTTAAATTCATGGGCTAAAGAGATACTGTTGGTCCACTGATCCCAATTAAGGTGATAAAAACCTTTGGATGATGGCAAATACATTCAGTCTCTTATTTTCATTTTCAAGACCATATCACATTACATACAATAACAGAAGGATGGCACACGGCATGGCCAAAGTACAACCAATGTTACTCAAACAGAGGAAGAACGTCCTTTAGACAAAACACCCAGTTAACAGATGACTTTAGATGGACGGTTCAAATAATACTTTGGCTAATACCTTTCTCTGGAAGTCATTAAGCTTCATTCTGACATTCAAACTGAATATGAAACTCATGTCCCACACCATCATCATCATCGTCATCATCATCACAGAGGTTACAGATCCTCTGGTTTCTGTCCAGCCCGTCACATCTTCACTGACTTCAGGACTTCTGGTGTTATTTACTCTAAAGTTACAAACAGCCTTTTTTGTTTTCATGCCACAGATCCTTCTCCAGTTTAAACTCTTGTTTAAATATATATTATATACCACATGATGTCACACTGCTGAGCTCACTTTACCACTTTTGTATTAGCCTCTGTTCATCAGTTAGTTTGAACCAGCTGATGTTGTTACACTTTGGTGTAGCGATGGGCAAAGCAGTTCTTTCGATGTTACTGAATCACTAAAGGAACACATGCATCCCCCCAGAGCACTTACAGGTTCACATTCAAGACCATTCGCACCTGTCCCTGAACAATGCAACAGACATCCCCCCAACAAATCCAGAACATTCAGAACCTGTTTTTCTATCTCCTAATGCTACAAACTGCTGCTTGGGCAACTCTGAGAAAAATAGCTCAGGATCATTTAGAAGTTAAAAAACAAACAAAAAACTACAAAGATACAGGGAGTTTCAAATACTGCTATAGATGTTGGAGTTTCAAATACCCCATACAATTTATTCATGTGTTTAATTATGGTCTAAGCTAAACTAAGTAAAAATTTAACAGAAAAGCACATTTAGAGCTTCGTTACAATGAATCATCTAATACTTTAAATTTCTACTACATTTTTTTCAATTTATGACCATGTGAGAAGTGCAGTGACCTTATGTAATGTGTAAGGAGGAGCACAGGCTATTCTGACTACCACACTGACCCAACGTTGTAGAATTACAACATAGACATAACAAGCCATAAATCAAATTTGATGAATGTTCTCCAAAATAACTAAATATGTACATGTTCTAGACATTGTAATAAACACAAAAAAAAATATTTAAGGAATTTTACTTACTTTAATCCTGACAAATCCAGTCATGCAAAAAAAGGAGATGAGCTCAACGGGAAGTTTGCAGGTAGAGTGAGTTCATGGCCAGATGACCAGACCTATAAACACTTCTTCTATCCAATAGCATTGTGAGGACGAACAATAGGACCCATTAACTATGTAAATGTGGTCTTGAGAAAAAAAAAAAACATTTGCAGGCCTTTTTTTTTAGAATTGTTAAAAGTGATGTTGTAAATTTGCAACAGTGGGTTTTACAGGGTTAAGGTAAGTGCGGCCAGGTTTGGTTTGAGACAACACTACCCTGTCGAAATTTGCGCACTACGCCAATAAGTACATGCACATAGTATACTACACGGAAGTGTACTAATGGAAGTATGTGATTTAGGCTTTTAACGTAGGTTTTATGGTATTTTTTCTGTTTATTTTTTAAATCAAAATGTTAAAAACAGTCAGAATTAACTGTTGGGCTCAGCCTTATTTACAGTCAGGTCCATAATTATTTGGACAATGATACAGTTGTCGTCATTTTGGCTCTGTACACCACCACAATGGGTTTTAAATGAAACAATGAATACCTGCTTAAAGTGCAGACTCTCAGCTTTCATTTAAGGCTTTTTTCAAAAATGTAGTATGAACCGTGTAGGAATTACAACCATTTCTTCACACAGTCCCCCAACTTTAAGGGCTCATAAGTATTTGGACAAACTAACATAATCATCAATTAAACAGTCAGTTTTAATACTTGGTTGCAAATCCTTTACAGTCAATGACTGCCTGAAGTGTTGGACACATAGGCATCATCAGATGCTGGGTTTCTTCCCTGGTGATGCTCTGCCAGCCCTTTACTGCAGCCGTCTGCACTTCCTGCTTGTGTTTTGGATGTTTTGCCCTCAGTTTTGGCTTCAGCAAGAGAAACGCATGCTCAATTGGATTCAGGTCAGATGATATGACTTGGCCATTGCAGAACATTCCACTTCTTTGCCTTAAAAATGTCTTTGGTTGCTTTTGCAGTATGCTTCAGGTCAGTGTCCAACTGCACTGTGAAGCATCGTCCAATGAGTTTTGAAGCATTTAGTTGAATCTGAGCAGATAATGGTGCCCCAAACACTTCAGCTTTCATCCTGCTGCTCTTGTAAGCAAGACAAGACTTCACTAGAATAAATACAGAGGGTTTATCACAAGATGCAAACCATTGGTTAGCCTTAAAAATGGAAGGCCAGATTAGAGTTTGTCAAAAACCATCTAAAAAGCCTGTACAGTTGTGGAACAGCATACTATGGACAGATAAAACAAAGATCAACTACCAGAATGATGGGAAGACAAGAGAAGGAAGAAGGGAAGGAACTGCTCATGATCCAAAGCACACCACCTCATCAGTGAAGCATGGTGGAGGTACTGTTATGTCATGGCCATGTATGGCTGCCAGTGGAACTGGTTCTCTTGTATTTATTGATGATGTGACTGCTTACAAGAACAGCAGGATGAAAGCTGAAGTGTTTGGGGCACCATTATCTGCTCAGATTCAACCAAATGCTTCAAAACTCATTGGACGATGTTTCACAGTGCAGTTGGACATTGACCTGAAGCATACTGCAAAAGCAACCAAAGACATTTTTAAGGCAAAGAAGTAGAATGTTCTGCAATGGCCAAGTCATATCATCTGACCTGAATCCAATTGAGCATGCGTTTCTCTTGCTGAAGCCAAAACTGAGGGCAAAACACCCAAAACACAAGCAGGAAGTGCAGACGGCTGCAGTAAAGGGCTGGCAGAGCATCACCAGGGAAGAAACCCAGCATCTGATGATGCCTATGTGTCCAACACTTCAGGCAGTCATTGACTGTAAAGGATTTGCAACCAAGTATTAAAACTGACTGTTTAATTGATGATTATGTTAGTTTGTCCAAATACTTATGAGCCCTTAAAGTCGGGGGACTGTGTGAAGAAATGGTTGTAATTCCTACACGGTTCATACTACATTTTTGAAAAAAGCCTTAAATGAAAGCTGAGAGTCTGCACTTTAAGCAGGTATTCATTGTTTCATTTAAAACCCATTGTGGTGGTGTACAGAGCCTAAATGACGACAACTGTATCATTGTCCAAATAATTATGGACCTGACTGTATGTATCCACCTGTTTGTTTGTTTGTTTGTTTGTGTGCCCCCTTGACCTTTAGACATATCCATAGAAGTCTTCCTTCATCTCGACAGGCTCCTCCCATTCGTACCACACATTTCCGACAGCCCTGAACGCAGCATGACGCGGGGGCGCGGATGACCGAACCTCTGTTGTACGTGCAGAGAGCTGCTGTCACCGTGGAGGACTGAAGCGAGAGCACAGCCTTGTTGCGAGGCACGTTCCCGGACCTTCAGGACACATTGGAGAACCAGGACCGACTCAGTCTGAAGCTGAAGGAGATTTAAGCTGCTGCAGCTGCTCTGTGTTCACCTTTAACTGTAGCTGTGAGACCCGAGAGGACCTGGCTACCTACAGGCTGTCACGTTCGAGTCTTTAAAGGTGTGTTTGTGCCTCCGATCATAAAGTAGGATGTTTATTTAACACCTGCATCCAACAGCAGGTCACAATAGATTAAATTCAAGTTAAAGCTGTGGGGGAATGAGATTGCAGCATGCTGTAACGTGATGTTCAAGGTTGCTGCCTGCTGCTTGATGTCTATGGGAGCTCATTTTCCAGCAGCAGTGCAGGAACTTTATCTACCCTGGGTGTGTGTTCTGTCCACCAGCCAGCTGCTACTTTGTCAACTTGCACAACATTTCCTTACAGTGGCACACATTGCTCTCACCAGTGACATAAATGTTTATTGCTTTTGCGTGCTTATGCTCACCATGTGTTGCTCAGTAAATTTTTAAGCTATAAAATGTGAAAATAAATATATTCTGATTGACTTCAGTTGTAAACATGTGTTGGAGACGTCATGGTGCAGCCACATCTGAGATAGCATAACATCCTGACACATGGCACTAGACTCAGAGTGGTGCAGCCATGATGGCTTGTTGTAAACACCTACTAACATGGCTGCCTCAGATTAACTCCAAACTCTCTCTCTCTCTCTGTGTGGCTCCACTTTGTCACCCTCTGCCCGCTCACACTCCTGACCCCTCTCATGCCAACAGCAGACACCATGGAGGATGACCTGATGTTCAGCATGGAGGAGGAGAGCAGCGCCAAGAGGCCCCCTGTCCAACGCAGCGCCTTCAACCAGCGGGCCTCCTCCCTCAGCGATGCCAACGCCACCGACGAGGACGAGGACGAGGACCACGTCATCTGCCCCATCCTGGACGACTCCTTAAAAGAAATCTGTCACTACCTGAAGAATCTGGCTCACGAGCGGCAGCTGTCGAACTCACTTCCCAAGACCAACTTTATGTTCAAGGTGAGCCGCTGCCTTGGCAACGTGATGCCAAATGGACAGTGGAGGGGGAAAGCATCAGCGTATAATGCAATCAAGTGCTGGTTTGTATTTAGTGTTGTGATGACGTACCATCACAAACAGTTCTGCAATCCCACGAGAACAGCTCTTTGCCTTATATGGATGCCTGCCTGTGCGTGCCTGCACACACGTACTATATGTGTGTGTGTGTTTACTGGAGCAGCCACCTCTAAAGTACTCTCTCTCTAGAGAACAGGAAGTACCAGAGAGTGGCGTTCACCACATGTGATCACGCTGCATGTAAACACGTCCCTCGCTGCTCAGACTCTTTGCATCAGCAGTGAGCCGAGCCACACAAGGGCTGGATTCAGTGTCGTCAGAGCTGCTGTGCACCAGCCAACTGCTGGCATGAATGGGCATTTTAGTGTTTGTGTGGTGTTGTTGTCACGTATTTGATGCTTTTGTAAATGTCAGATATTTTGTTCTTTGTTTGCTGATGAAAAGCTGTCCGCTTTCTTTACCTTTCTACATAGAGCGAAACAGAAACTGTGGCACAACCTCGATCATACAAGGTTTTGTCTGAGAGCGCACGGGTATGTTCAGATCAAATTATATCTTCTCTGACCGCCTCCCTTCTCCCCACTCGCTCTGTAATTTACTGTCCTTTTCCTTTCCCTGTTTTTTTTACTTTTGTAGCAACATACTTTCCACTTGCTCTCATTTCCTCCGCCTCCCTTTGTGACTGATGTTTTGTTTCCCGATCAATGCACTCTCCCTCCTTCACTCTGTATTCCTGCACTTTATTTCAATTCACACTACAAAGTGTTGTACTGGTATTTCACAAAACAACATTGAGAAGTTTGCATATATTTCTGGAGGACATGTGCAAATTCTTTCGACTTTTGGTTTCAGGAAGCTATTTTTTATTATGGAAACTGCTGCTGCTGCAAAAATTTGTTTTAGAAAATGACACAAATCCTACAAAGACGTTGTAGATGGAACTCTGAGCTTGGCTGTGCCGTTCCAGGCTGCGACATTTGATCCCAAAGTCTTGTGACCGAGTTGGACACTTGTGTAGGTGGACGCAGTCTGTCATGGGGTGTGTCGTCCGCTATCCGTCACAAGCAGACACGACACTGTCACTTAAAACCACAACGTTCATGCTTCCCTTAATGTAAATCCTTTACTCTAAATATGAACATGTCTAGAAGGCCTGCAGCACAGAGAGCAGCGGTGGACGAGGGAGACGTGCTGCTGTGGAGCCCTGCCTTTTGGTTTGGGTTACTGGTGCAGGGTTGGATTACCAGTGACATTTGATTGATGGGGCCTTCGGAGAAAGTTATTTTTTTTAAAGATGGCGCAGCTGCAGATGGCCGTGAAACATCACATGGTGATCTCTTTAGTTATGGAAAGTTATTTTGGAATAAGAGACCCTGGTCGACCCCCAGATAAAACCCTGTTCCAAAAAAAAGTTAGGACACTGTGTAAACTGTAAATAAAAATAGAACTCTATGATTTGCAAATCCGTTTGACATATATCATTTGAATACAGTACAAAACATGATACACTCACTGGCCACTTTATTAGGTACACCTTGCTAGTACCAGGTTGGACCCCCTTTTTAATTCTTGCTGTCAACAAGGTGCTGGAAACATTCCTCAGAGATGTTGGTCCATATTGACATGATGACATCACACAGTTGCTGCAGATTTGAATTCTGTTTTTATGTTTTACACAGCGTCCCAGCTTTTTTGCAGTCATGATCATAACAGATTTATCGTGAGGCCTGAAACCTCTGCATTTATTGGTTATTTTAAGTGAGATTTCCACGTCACTTCAGTGATTGTGTGCTTTTTATTTCCTTGTATGTGCTGAAGCTTTTTGTGTTTTCCCTTCTTCCTTAACTTTTCTTTCCTGCATGTTTTTACAAACTCAAGACATGTGATCCCAGTTTACTTTGGCGTGCCTCTGAGTTTTGTTGATTGTAGACTTGCCTATCCGTGAGCTGATTAACTCCAAACCCTCTGAAGAATGAGGGGAAGCTGTTCTGTGCAGAAACTGTGAAATTTAATTTGCTCAATTAGTGAGAACAATACAGGCACTTAGAGGGAGAAAGGGCTGTACAGAGAGCACAAAAAGTCTTGGAATGGCTTTATCGTACAAATTGAATGTCAGGTTTGTTGCACTGGACAGCCTCCTCTCTTTCTTCTACGCTTGCCTCTGTGGAAAAAGGCCTTTCCTTTCTATGTGCATAAAGTCAAATCTGCCGGCTAATGAGCTGTGTTTGTTCATTGTGACAGGAGACATGGAAACATGCCATCGAAAAGGCCAAAGCCATGCCCGACCCGTGGGCACAGTTTCACCTGGAGGACATCGAGACTGAACCCTGCATTCGTTACAGGTACGAATGACTCGGTTTGTCTGTGAATGAAGAGTGATTTAGTGGCATCTAGCGGTGAGGATTGCAGATTGCAACCAGCTAAAACTTTTCCCGGTTATAATTCCTTCATTGTTCAGGAGTTTTTAACGGGAGCCAAATTATCCACAGAGGTCTCTTCCTCTCCAAAAGAAACAGACCTGGTGATGCAAACTGGTAAAAACACTGAAGCAGTTTCATGTTAAAAAATCAGTGTTTTTCCGACGTTCCCATCTAACTACGTAGACCGACATGAACACACCAATGTCCCTATCTAGAGCCAGTGTTTGGTTTGTCTGTTCTGGACTATTGTAGAAACACGGCGGTCTGCGTGGACAAGGACCAGCTCCAGGATATAAATGGCTCATGCTCAGGGTGCTTTCAGACCTAGAGTTGTGTTGCTTTGGTCTGAATCAGGAACGAATGTTGTTCCAAAGTTGTATAATTGCCTAGAGTTGGTTCGTGTTCTCATGGCAGCATTTACAAGTGGACCAGATCAAATGCCTTGTGCAAGAAAGCTGCTCTTGATTGGTCAGAATTTCCATGTGGGAAAAATCCAGGAAGTAAAGCAAACGTTGAAGAAGAGTACACTTGCAAGATAAATGTGACACTTTCTAATGTCACAATGGAGGGACAACTACGCAGGTTGATTTTAGCGCTGCTCATCGTGGACTATATTGCTGTCATTGTTCATTTTAGTCAAACCATACAGTTTGAAAACGAGGCGCGGCTCCAACTAGAAAACAATGTTTTGATGCATTGGATGTGCTGAATGTGCATATTAAGGCAGTACAGGAGGAGGTGCACATTAATAATCCTCCAGGACTGTAACATGCTCATGTTTAACCCAAACAATGTGTCATGTGACTGCAGTTGGTTCACATCCAGGTCGGAACACATTGGTTTGTAACCACCTCTTTAAGAAGGTCTTGGTCCAGTTGTTTTGGTGCACACTTGAGTGCGATCGCTGTGTTCACACCTGCCCAAACAAACCGCACTTAGAGAGCAAACAAACTTGAGTTTGATTGAACTGGACGATTCTTATTTTCAGGTGATTATACACAGAAAACATCCTTATCATATTACATTTCCATTTCGGCCAATATATCCTCCTAAATCCTACACACTGGACCTGTAAGCATCCCAGTAAGCCATGCCATCGATTGGGTCAGCATGCTTGATATAGATTACGTTTTGGGCTGGGAAACCAAAACAATCAGCTGAAAGATGCTAAAACACTCCACTGTGGTGCTAAAAGCTCTACACTCTGCAGAGAGACTGCAGAGCTGGGTGATACATCTCTGGGGTTTCACTCACTACTACAATTACACAGTCATCTGACCCCTTGTTAATCTAAAAATATTGATAAGACTGTCAATAAAGCATAAATATAAGATATATATTAGTACTCGCTCTGAAACATTCCTACATTGATATCAGCCTGCAGTGGTCTTGAACTTTCATTGACATGGCAGCGGGTTTCACAGGCGGCTCATATCTGGGTCAGTGGTGCTAATCTTAACTGTTGACAAACATCACTCCCCTTTCACTGGGAACATTGACGCCCCTTTGCCCACCCAGTATTTTTTTTTTAATCTCATAACACAGGAGGGGCGGTTGAGTGTGCGCCCAGATATTAAAAACCAACATGGCAGCTGGCTACAGAAGCGCACACACCTCCCGCAGAGCTCTCATACGTGGGCAGCGTTATATAAAGGCAGCCACACATAGATAGAGGGGGTGTGGGCAGAAAAAGCAGCAGGACAATGAATTCCTTTGTCTGTGTGTGTGTGTGTGTGTGCGCGCGCTAGGCCTGTTACGCAACAATCTGTACAGGACTGGACTTGGCCCTAGAGAGAGGAGGGATTGTCAGGAGCTGGGATTCGCCCTCGTGTTCTCCTTTCGTGTGCTAATTTTACCCGTGTGTAACCTTATTCGTCCTTCCCTCTCTTAAAGCCCCCTGTAGCCTGAACTAGAAGGAATGACGGTACACGGTGTTCTCAGGCCGAAGCAATGTGTTGGCAGAGGAGATTTTGGATGGGGAGCAGAGTGGTGCTCCTGTTTGAGTGGTGGAGGAACAGTTAATGCTGAGTTTCTAGTTTAAAGGTGTTTCAGATTTCAGCTGTGAAGACTTGGAGCTGCACGTATGGTTCATGCAGTATTCATTAACTCAGGGAAACCTGCCCCGCACAGCCGAACAGACACACTGACCCAGACATACAGCGTGTGTGCACACACATTCATATCGCTGTGTTTACTGTGTGAGCTTTTCCCTGATTACAATTCCTTTAATCCACAAAGAAATGGGTGCAGGCATAATGGGTTGTCTTTGGAAAGAGGACACACAGCTTCTCTTGTCATTTCTCTGTCATTGTTTTTCTCCATAGAGAGGAAGTGACATGCTTTAGTGCCTCCATGATAAGAAGTGACAATGAGCTTTGACAGATGAACTCTCTCGCAGAGGGCAAAGAGTAACTTGGCCAACGTGATCGAGACTGGAGGGTTTCTGCGCTCCTTTATTCGCTGAAGTTGACTCGAAAGAGAAGAAAGAGTCCAGGCCACCAGCTCAGTGTTGTAGACCATCCAGTGTGGGTGATTTCTGCTTGAAACGAGACGCTGTTTTAAAGAGCTGCGGCTTCAAAATTTTGATGGATATTGAGCTGCAACTAAAGATATTTTGTCTTTTTTTAAATTTTGTCTTCATGGCTATAAAAAGTCATAAAAACAATGAGAAATTGCCGTCGTCATTTTCCAATTTTCCCAGAGCTCTAGCGTACATCTGCTGATTTCTTTGTCTTGTACAACCAATTAGGGCTGGGCGATATGAGATCCATCTCATGCTCCATTCTACCCTCACTCGTGAACAAGACCTTGAGATAGTTGAACTCCTTCGCTTGAGATAACTTACTCCCAACCTAAAGGGGGCAATCCACTGGTTTCCAGCAGAGAACCATGGCCTCAGACTTGGAGGTACTGACTTTGATCCCAACCTCTTCACACTCAGCTGCACAACACCTGAGTGCATGCTGGAGGTCACGGTGTGATGAAGCCAACAGAACCACATCATCTGCAAAAAGCAGAGATGCAATTCTGAGGTTCCCAGAAAAGTCTGCTACTAAATTCTGCGTCATGTTTCACTCTGTAGAAGTCTGATTTATTAAGTCAGCGGTGCCAAACCGTCGATCCATCTCACACTGCATTCTACCCTCACTCTTGAACAAGACCCCGAGATACTTGAACTCCTTCGCTTGAGGTAGCAACTCTACCCCAAAACAGAGTTGTAATCTGCCGGCAAAGCTAAAGATGTTCAATAAAAACAGTGTTTAAAAAAGGAGTACCAGCCAATCACAGCAGAGTAGGGTGTTCTTCGGTTGTATAAAACTGGGTGGTTGGCTACCTAAAATTATGTATCCAAGCCCGGGCTACTAATTGAAGTTTTACAGGAATTCACTTTCCCTCTTCGCAGGTACAATGCCATCACAGGAGACTGGGCTGAAGACCAGATCTACATCAAGATGGGTGCCCAGGTATTACTGCTCTCTAAATTATTTATTGTTCTGCCAGTATTTTAAAGAATGTTTCTAATGTCTCGTCTTATTTATTTCCCACAGCCGTTTGGGAAAGGGGCCATGAGGGAGTGCTTCAGAACGTAAGTTGAAATATTTCTCCTCATTCATCAGTTCTCTTCCAGCGGTTATTGCCCTCGGGTTCTAGTATCAGTGTAAACAAGTCAGAGTGTGCCTCTCGTAGGCTATAAGTGGTGCAGGTCCACATTCCTCGCATGTCTCTCTCCGACTCTGGAGAATTGCTGCAGACAAATCCAGTAGTTTCAGACCCAAAGATGGTAAGAGAGTATCACACTGAACCACCTCTGTGGAGTCTTCTGTGATGCCACCGAGTTTTTAACCCATTTGATTCCCTGGATGTTTACTGTTTGGGGTAAAATTGAATTTAAGCGTATGGTGTTTGACGGCTGCGCTGTGTTTCGGCTTCTGCATGAGGTTGCAGAATGAAAGAGAAAGGGATAATAGTCTGATTGTTCATGTGTAATCCTCAGCTATGTGGGAAATGTAGAAGAGAGGCATCCATCAGCCCCCCACTTCAACTTCAACAGAAGCCCTAAGTAAAAAAAATCCACTCTGACAAAAACCAGAGCATGAAAACAATTCCACGTGCTCCTGCAAGTTAAAAAAAGAACATCTCTACATCTGAAATGTGGTGTGTTGTTGCTGTCGTACAGCAGTTCCAGTTGATGCTATAATCAAAAATGGCTTCAGTTCTGTATGAAGTTTCTTAGCTGTGGGTTTACTGTGAATATATTTAGATGTAACTGAAATGCTGCTGACTGCTGTAACATCTGATTTCCCTCCAGGAAGAAGTTGTCCAATTTCTCGCACAGCAGCAACTGGAAGTCAGCGAGTAATTATGTGAGCAAGCGTTACATGGAGACGGTGGACAGAAGTGTTTACTTTGAGGACGTCAGGCTGCAAATGGAAGCCAAGCTCTGGGGAGAGGAGTACAACCGCCACCGACCTCCCAAACAGGTACAGGAGGAACAGTTACAATACACTGATGTGCTGACGAGTTCACAGGACAGACAGTCACTGACAGGTCTGTACTTCGTGTGTGTGTGTGTGTGTTGTTTACTTCTCTCTGATCCTCAGGTGGACATCATGCAGATGTGTGTGATAGAGATGACAGAACGACCAGGTAAACCTCTCTTCCACCTGGAGCATTACATCGAGGGCAAATACATCAAATACAACTCCAACTCTGGCTTTGTGAAGGACAGCAACATCCGACTCACTCCGCAGGTGAAGCAACATCACCTTTTGTTGTTAATACGTGATAAAGGTAATAATCACTTCATAGATATAATTTATTTTGTATCCACCAGGCCTTTAGTCACTTTACGTTTGAGCGTTCGGGCCACCAGCTGATCGTGGTGGACATCCAAGGAGTGGGAGATCTCTACACTGACCCTCAGATCCACACAGAGCAGGGGACTGACTTTGGAGACGGAAATCTCGGTACAGTTCCCTTTTGATACTGACAAACTGCTTCTCGATGGTTAGAAGTTATTTAGGAGGCTCCATCTTGATCATGCCTGTGTTCCAGGTGTGCGAGGCATGGCACTGTTCTTCCACTCCCACCTGTGTAACAAGATCTGCAAGAGTATGGGCTTGACACCTTTTGACCTTTCCCCTGCGGAGAGGTCCCAGCTGGATTGCACCAACAAACTTCTTGTAATTTTGACATTTTATTAATAATAAATACAGTGTCAGCCAGGGCCAGAAATCAGCTGTGGGTCAGGGTAAAAACAGTTCACAAAATTATGATAATAATAAAAAATAAAAGGAAAAAATGTCCCTGAGAATCCCCTAAGATTTATTGCATTTCATGTTGTTCACAGTTGTCATATTTAGGCATTAATGTGGCTGCTGTGTCATATGGAGGACAAAAATAACGTAAGCATCAATAAATATAAATAAATACATAAATAAATATGTAATAAATAAATCTAAAACAAAATACAGGAATACATAAATAAATGAATAACTGTATAAATAAATCTATAACAGACTACAGAAATAAATTAATAAATAAACAAATATTTAATATATAAATAAATCTGTAACAAAATACTGGAATAAATAAATATGAAAAGAAATTAAATCTATAACAAAATACAGGAATAAATTAATATGACAATAAATAAATACATTTATAACAAAATACAGGAATAAATAAATAGATATGTAATAAATAAATCTATAACAAAATACAGGAATAAATAAATGCTGAAATAAATACAGAAATAAATAAATGTAGCTGAACAAATATGTATAATAAATGTAAGATATTTATTCATTTTTGTTCTGTTTAATTTATCTGTTTATATATTCCTGTATTTATTTATTTATACATTTATTTATTCATTTATTGATACTTAAGGGGGTTTTTTTGTCCTCCATAGTCCCCTGGCTTTGGGATCTTATTTCCTGTAAGATCATTTGTTTTTTAAAACAACTGAATACGCAGCCTAAAATAGTATAAAAAAAGTGTAAAGGATAAAGAGCATGCTGTATTATGATTTTAACATAAAATAAATCTTATTGATAGAATTGCAGTCATGCCATAGTTTCCCAGAGCTGGTACCTTTCCTTTTCTCCTGTGAGTACTCACTTTCTAACTCGCAGGATTAACATGAGAAGGATGCGTTGACCTTATCTTTAGTATATTCTGGTTGTTTTGTTGCTGTTTCCTCAAGATAGATTGATCTCTTTTTATTTCAGAAGTCAGCCAAGACAGTGCTGAGGGGCTGCGAGGAGGCCTGCTCTCCTCGCGTTCGCACTATGTCATGGGGCCGGGCACCTCCACTGTTATCCCGCCTGTCGGAGACGTCCTCTGTGGACGAGAACATGAGTGACTCGGAGTCTATCCCCTGCTCCCCTCTCACAATGCCCTGCTCCCCGCTAGCTTTATCTGGATCTGTGGGAAAGTCCTCCATGGGTACATCCATGAACATTATTATTACATGCTGCACGTTCATAACAGTATATTTGAACGTAGTGAAGCGTGGTGTCCACATTGACAATAGTTGTGTATAATTTCTGCATTTTACAGGCTCATCTTTCACTGGGATGTACGAACATGAGAGACTCAACAACCACAACACAGGTGAACACAAGGTGAGCAAAGAAATCTGTGTATGCGACTTAAAGCAGCACAGAAAAGTGACGCTGTGTCACATTTATCCAAATATTCTCCCATGACCAGATTGTTGCAGTTAAGTCAGCACACCTCAGGTCCATGTTGAGTCCCAGGAGCTCCATGTTTGCTAATATCATGTCCCAAATCTATTTTTTTTTTGTCTTTTTATATTACGTTTTTTATCTTTAAAATACAAAATGCATGTATTTCATATTGTCGACAGATCAGATGGAACAAACAGCAAACAAAACCACAACCTCTGTGGCAGGTGTCATGAATTGCCACGATGAAACAGGATAAAAACCATAAAATAGAGACACTAGAACTGGAAATATAATATTGGATCACATTAATGAAAGACATTTTTCAGATTGTTTTATAAGTCTTGTCTCTTTGAATTTCTTAAAAGCTGAGCAGCTGCAGTTTGAACCAGCTGATGGTGTTTTATTTGGCTTAAACCCTGAATACAATGAACTGCAATAATAAATATGACCTCCGCAGTATCAGCGTGAGACAGGAAGGTCTTGATTGTTGAGATGCTCCTCAGCTCGAGGAAACATGTTTGAACTTTGAGCATCAGAATCTGCCACGAGTCACTTTGCTGATTTATTTCATTTATGTCTGTCTATAGGAATCTGACAGCGGCGGGGACAGTGGCTACCCCAGCGAGAGGAGGAGTGAAGGCGACCCAAGTGACCACGTAGACGGGGTAAGGATTTCCATCTGACTTTTGTTTGGATTTAATTTTGGCCAGAAAACAATGTCCAGGATTTTAAAAATGAGTTGATAACCCTTGAGATAAACCATGCCAGAAATGTATTTGTGTATGTCTGACATTTACCAAGTTATGGAGGGCGAAAATTGACTTAAAGGGATGGTTTGCCAATTTTTAACCAGGTCTGTGTCACTGCCGTGTGGGGGTTGAGTGCAGATGGACAGTGTTAAGGTGCCCCTCTTGGCGCCAGCTCCCGGAGCTCCCCGCCCATCAGCTAGCCAAAATCTGCTATAACATGTCCTCCGTGACGTTAAACGATGCATTTGTTGTCATCTGGTGGATTATTTGCTCGAGGGTCGCCTCAACAGCGTCCATCTGCACACACTCCCTACACCGCTGTGACACAGACCTGGTTGAAAATGGGCGAAGTATCCCGAAATAAATATAAAACTTAAAACAGAAATAAATAAATGAAGAAAGTGAACAGAAATGTAAAAATAAATTTGAGATATTTTTTTATTCAGGTCCTGTTTAACCATTGACTTTTATTTATTTATTAATTAATTAATTTATTAAATTTACTATTTATAGTTATATTAATTAATTATATTTAAGCATTTACTTATTTTATTTTAATTATTTATTTCCGCACTTATATATTTATTTCTGTTCAGTATTTATTTTTACTTTTTATATTTAAGTCCTCTTTTGTCCTCCATACCAAGTGTAAGATAAGATATTTAAGATATGCTATAGCTTGTCTGAATAATGTAATTGTGTTCACATTAGATTTACAAGAAGAAATACATTTAGCCGAGGTGTTTTTTAAAACATTTTTAAGACACATTTATCAGTATATTCTGGTATTTTATCCTATGCCGGGTTCACACTACACGATATCAGCCTGATTATAGCCCGACGCAGCGACGTACAGTGTCGGCTCGGATCATGTTGAGTGTTGTACGCAGTAATCCATCGTTTCATCTCTTGTAGTGTGTCATGGTTGACGACAACGGACGCCAAATCTGGGATGCCTCAGGACATTCCAACAGAAAGTCTAGCATGTTTGATTTTTGTTTTTGTCATTTACGACTTCTCCCGTCACAGCCATCACTTTGTCCAATAGGAACACCGAGCGATCTGCTGCCGTGGAAAACTGTACAGCAACAACACCACAATCTTTTTGATGTTTCCTCCATGGATGTTAAAAATGATGGGGTGAAACAACAGAGGCACTTTAGCAATCTGCTGAGTACTGCCATTAGCATCAAGCTAGCAAAGAATGTTGTTTCTTCATAATGGTTATAAAGTAATAAAATTAAAAAATAGTGGTGGGGCTTTTACTCACCACAACTGCAGAGGCTACCATCTTCATTTGAAACAGACTACATTAGAAACGGGACGATATTTATTATTCCCTCTGTATTTTTACTTTTCATAATGTTAATGTGTTGCACCGTCAATTCAAGCGCAACACTTCCTGTATCCGTTTAAAATCAAAAGCTTCTTATAAATTCAATTGAGAGAATTATATTCTTAAAACGTTAGCGAGTTAGCTTGCTAAGTAGATAGGCTATGCTAGCAAGTAAGCTTGCTAATAGGCTAAAATGTTAGTGAGTTAGCTTGCTAAGTACATAGGCTATGGTAGCAAGTAAGCTTGCTAATAGGCTAAAATGTTAGCGAGTTAGCTTGCCAAGTAGGTGGGCTATGCACAACATTATCCTTACTCTTAATGTTTATTAACAAAATTTTAGCCTATTGGCAAGCGTACTTGTTAGCATAGCCTACTTACTTAGCAGGCTAATTCGCCAATATTTTAGCCTATTGGCAAGCGTACTTGTTAGCATAGCCTACCTACTTAGCAGGCTAACTCGCCAACATTTTAACCTATTGGTAAGCTTAATTGTTACTTGTTAGTGAGAATTCCTTCCTTTTTATTGTTAAACATTTGTAGGAACTTGTTGTGGAGGATTCAGTGACTTAAGTAGTTTGCGTACGGTACTTAAAATCTAGGTCCTGCCATCTGGTGGCACTTTTTAATGTTACTACAACAACATTTCGGCTGGGACGTGAACGACACAGTGACTGAAATAATAGTAATGATAATAAAAATAGGACAAGAATAACCCGATGACATTACACACGTTGTGAAAGACGACCAGCGTGTAGTTTGTCATGTCTGTCAACCAAGTCACGGCACGATTTTATGACTCCGCCATCGCCTAGTCTGACATAGTGACTGTCGGAACAGACAAAAATGTTGTGTAGCGTGAACCAGGCATTAAACAAACATGTTTTTTTGTAACGATTATTAAACCCTGACATGTTGGACTTCTCTTGTGACTGTAGTTCCCTCTCTGTCCTTCAGTCCTGTCAGTAGCTGTTAGTCTGTTAGCATTTCCTGCTCTCCACATTCACCCTGACTGTCTTATGAATGCATGTTGTATCATCACGTAGGCCCATCACCGCAACCAAAGACATTACTCTGAGTCGGATGAGGACAGTGTCAGACGGGTAAACAAACATAGAGACAACAGTGTGTGAACGTTGTAATCATCATCAACATCACTCCTCGTCCTTGCCCTTCCTCACTTTGTCTATCCCCTGTCTTCTCATCACTGGATAACAATAGTTGTTCCTCACGTTTCCTCTAATTCAGCTCCTCCTACTCTCTGTGTTCCCTCATTAGAGGAAGATGGTAGCTCCTCCAAGAGTCTCTGCAAACTTAGATTGTATCAAAGCTGACAACGACGGGGTGATTACTTGCATGGCGGCTCATAAAGCTGGCTGTTTCCCTGCTGTCTGCTGCTATAAAGCTTCAGCAAGCATGATTCTAAGGTTAATTTGATTATACAAGCTGCCGCTGTTCCCACGTCCACTACTCTTTTAATTTCAGAGGGACAGAAAACAGTCGGAAAAGGCAAACTACAAACAAATAAAAAACGACATTTGGAACTGAAACACCATCTACCTCTGATTCACCAACGCCGCCATCTTGCTAATAATGATACATCTGTGTGTGTGCTGCTGTTTACATGCTTGACATGATTTTTCCATATGGGATGTGCTCCTCCAGCTCTGAGCCGAAGGCTAATCATTTATCAGTTTAACTGATAGCGGACTCTTCTGGAGGGGTACACCCCTGACAGTGTGATTTGTGAACTTGCACTTGATTAACCTGCATCGTATGATTTGTTTTCTGATTGTTGTGAAGAGCAGGTGGTGACAATCTCCCTCCATCAATCCTTCTCCTTCCTGTATATCTCCACTGTCTTTTTTCCACTCAGATGACGGAGGAGAGTTGGAGCTTCTTCCATTCGTCTCGTGCTCACGTCCACCGATCCTCCTGTGTGGCCACTGAGGTGGAGCGGATCAACACCCTGCTGCAGAAGAAGATTGGCCAGTCGATTCTCGGAAAGGTAAAACATCACACTGGCTGATCTGAGATAGATAGGTAGATAGGTAGATAGGTAGATGGATAGATGGATAGACGGATAGGTAGGTAGGTAGATGGATAGATGGATAGGTAGGTAGGTAGATGGATAGATGGATAGGTAGGTAGGTAGGTAGGTAGGTAGATGGATAGATGGATAGGTGGATAGATGGATAGGTAGGTAGGTAGATGGATAGCTTGATAGGTGGATGGATGGATGGATAGATAGATAGATATGTAGATAGGTAGGTAGGTAGGTAGGTAGGTAGGTAGGTAGGTAGGTGGATGGATGGATAGATGGATAGATGGTTAGATAGATAGGTGGGTGGGTGGGTGGATGGATGGATGGATGGATGGATGGATGGATGGATGGATGGATGGATGGATGGATGGATGGATGGATAGGTAGGTAGGTAGGTAGGTAGGTAGGTAGATAGATAGATAGATAGATAGATAGATGATAGATAGATAGATAGATAGATAGATAGATAGATAGATGGATGGATGGATGGATGGATGGATGGATAGATGGATAGGTAGGTGTAACAGTTATTGCACAAAGTCTATTAAGGCACCGTGGGTGGGTAAGGTGGGGGGTGGCAGTTCTTTGGTGTTGGTAGTGTGTGTGTGTGTGTGGATGTTGCCCACTGTGATAACAAATATCCCTTATCAGGACTTTAGCTTTCTGTACAATCCACCTGTTGCTGCAGACAGCTGGTTTTCAACATTAGATTCCTTTTCTTAAAATATATTCTCGCTGTCCTTCCTCCTCAATCAGGTCCACCTGGCGATGGTGCGCTACCACGAGGCAGGTCGCTTCTGTGAGAGGGACGAGCAGTGGGATCAGGACTCAGCCATGCTGCACCTGGAGAGAGCCGCTCTGTGCGGAGAGCTGGAGGCCATCATAGCCTTGGGACAGTGTTGTATGCAGCTGCCTCATCACATACTGCCTGACGTAGAGCTGGAGGTACCACACAGTTTATTTAGCCCTTTGGTTTTGTACAGCGTGATCACGCTCGTGTTCTAATATGTGGTGTTGTTGGCAGGATAACGCAGGAAACAGGATGAAAGGGTTCAAGTATCTGCTGCTGGCTGCTGAGGCTGGTGACAGATCTTCTATGATCACAGTGGCCAGAGCCTTTGATACTGGGATCAATCTGTCAGCTGACAGGTCAGTGGAGGTTATTATTACTATATCTAACCTGTGGAAGTTTGTCTGTGGGTAAAGATACTCCTGGTCCAACAGTCATGATAATACTGCCCCCTACAGGAATTTCTAGACACATTCATTAAGGATGCAAGATACTTTTGATGCTAGAGTGTTTTTGCATTATTTTTTAATTAACATTATTATTATGAATTATCCAGGAAGCAGGACTGGGAGGAGGCGATTCATTGGTATGACAGTGCATTGAACATGACTGACTATGACGAGGGGGGAGAGTTCGATGGGACGCAGGACGAGCCTCGCTACCTGCTGCTGGCCAGAGAGGCAGAGATGTTCCAAGAGGGAGGACACAACCTCAAAGCAGACCCACAGAGAGCAGGTACGGCTCCACGCTGGCTGTACAGACTTCACTGTGCATATCCTTAAGGAAAATCTGCCCCGTGGAGGCTTGAGATACGTTTGTAGGTTGCTTCTTCACTGATGCAGAGCAGTTACAGTGGATTCTTTAAGTGTTAACTCAGATAAAGAAACAGAGACTTCTCAAAGCACTCCTGCAGCATTATCCATGTGTCCATTAATGATGCATACATCCAGTATTTTTCCAAAAACTTCCCACAACATGGCTAAATACACTCTTTGCGTCTCATGCTCCAGCCTCCTTATTATGGATGACGGAAAAGACTTAAGCATTAAAAAAATGAATAAATGAATGTATAAATAACACAGGAATAAGTAAATAGAAGAATTAATAAATACATAATAAATGTGGGTGAACAAAATTTGTGGAGATTTTAATTTTTAATTATTGATTATTTTTAATTATTTTTCCTACATATACCTAATATTTATAATTAGGATTTTTTATTTGTCGAGTTTGATTTTATGACCTATGGATACATTTCCGCTTGTTTTTTTTTTTGTTTGTTTGTTTGTTTTTAACTGCATCTTCTAAGGTGTCTGAGTGCTTTGAAAGGTGCCTATAAATTCAGTACATTATTATTATTATTATTATTATTATCATCATCATCATCACCATTATTATTATTATTATTATTATTATAGAATATCATTATAATAATATTAATATTCTATAATAATAATTCTATCTAATAATTCTTAATTCTTTATTTTTTAATTTTATGTAAGCATTTATTTAGTATTTATTTATTTATTTATTTATTTATTTATTTGTTCCTGTATTTACTTATACATTTATTTATTATATATTATACTGAAGTCAGTTTTCATCCTCCATACCTCTGAAGCTCTGCTGGAAAAAGTGAATTTAGCAATTTTTTGCAATGCTAATTTACCAGTTGCAGCACTCAGCCCCAAGTCCATTCATTCTTACTGAAGACACAAATATTTAAGACTGATTAAAAACATATAGTAAGGTATTTTTAATAGTAAACAAACGTGAGTAAATTGTGAATTTGCATTTGGGGCTATTTTCAGCTGCAGATTAATCCAAATTTGATGCTGTATTGAATTGTTTTGGGAAAAAGTGAAGTATCACCAGACCTACTAACTGGATTTATTTGCTGATTCTGTTTTATTTAAATTAATTAATGTGTTAGTTAATGCAGATAATTGTCTTTGCCCGTGTCCTAACCTCTTCTACCATCCCTCCCTGCAGGCGATCTGTTTACAGAGGCAGCAGAAGCTGCTATGGAGGCCATGAAAGGTCGACTGGCCAACCAGTACTACATGAAAGCTGAGGAAGCCTGGGCGCTAATGGAGGAATAATTCTGGACATTTTTATTATAAATCAAAAGCCACGGGAGTTCATGTGTCTGACTGATATAGCCAGGCCAGTTTACATATTTTTTTATTACAGGTTTTTTGCCAATGGTGCTGTGTGTGCATGTGTGTGTCTCTCCTCTTTAATTTCCTGTCTCTGACCCACTTTTTGACAAAGTCAATGTGGTTGTATGAAAGAGAAAGCCTGACCTATCAAAACTAAGAAAATGGTTTACTTTCTTTGCCCTCAAAGTTATGTTGGAGGAATGTATGTATAAAAAAATGGTTGAAGTATGAAGCTATTAAATAAAGTTTGCTTTTTATCGGTAAATACTTGTCATTATTCCCTCCTGGATTTTCTCTCCAGGAGACAAGAGCTCTGTCATTAAAGATCTGTTTCTGTTGAGTCGCTTCAAATAACAATAAAAATTTAAGCTATTGATTATTACTCTGGAGCTCTCAGAGGTGAGGTCGCATCTTTGGATGTTATATAACAGATAGTTTTCTTTATAAACATGCTGCGTGGCATAACAAATTCATTTCAAAACCAAAATTCAACCGCAACACTTCACACATCTCTGTGTCAATTCTAACTTTGAAAATGTTTAAACTCTGTCACTCATAACCTGATAACCTAAAAACAGAATGAACATGCTATCATACAGTAATGCTGCAGAAACACGTAAATGTCCTTTGTTCAATATGTCTTATTTTGTCATTTTTACACATTAATTAATTCCAAAATGCACCACATGAAACTCAAGTACTTTGTTAAAGGTTCAATGTGTAGGATTTAGTGGCATCTAGTGGTGAGGTTGCAGAACTGAAACTTCTGTGTGCTAAGCCTGTAGGAGAACTTCAGTCACGAAAAATGCAAATTACCTTACCAGTGTTTGGTTTGTCCGTTCTGGGCTACTGTAGAACAACTTGGTCGACTCTGTAGGAGAGGACCCGCACCATATGCAGATACAAACAGCTCATTCTAAGGTAACAAAAACATAACAATTCTTATTTTTAGGTGGTTATAAACAAAAGAACATGATGGATTACTGAATGAAATTTCAGGCATAGCCCACGGGAACCAAAATTTCAGGGCCCCTCAGCCCCTCACCTGCAAAATGTCACGAGATACAATGATTCAACAGAGAAGAAATGTTGAAAACAGGAGGCGCCTATGACGTCTTCTAGTTCTGATGGATTTTATTCGGGTAAGTCGATTTGTTTAAATATTTTGACGCTGTGTTCAATGGTTGCTGATGAGTTTACGCTTGTCCAACCATCTGTTGTTTGTATAGCCTACATTCCGATTGCACAGTAACAAATTGTTTTCCAAATTTGCTGAAGTTGCTGACTTCGCAAGGTTTCAAATTTCTGGCCTGTTCCAGTACCCACACATCCCTGGAAATACCCACTTGCACTTGGTTGTGCATGTTCACGCTGAGGCTAGTGGTGTCCCAAAACAGAATTGAGGTAGTGGAAGTGGTTTCCAACACTTAAAACCTGCCCTAGATTCCAAGGGAGCCCCGATCCACACTTTCAACAAAGTGGAAGATGAAGTCAGCAACTTCGGAAAGTTTTGGAAAACAATTTGTTGCTGTACGAATGGAATGTAGGCTATACAAACAACAGATGGTTGGACTAGCGTAAACTCAACAGCAACTCGGTTGAACACAGCGTCAAAACATTTAAACAAATCGACTTACCCGAACAAAATCGATCAGAACTAGAAGATGTCGTAGGCGCCTCCTGTTTTCAGCATTTCTGCTCCGTTGATTCATCAGATGGAGAAGAATAAACATAGCACTTGCCACAACACAAGCACTGGAGCCGGCATTTTCATTGCGTCGCTACTACGCGTGACGTATGCCTGCACGTCGGCCACGCCGATTTGCATGAAGTGGTGTCTCATTTCTAAGGCAAAGATCTCTACCCTAATATTCCTCATTTCCTTCATCAAGGGCACTTGAAAGTGTGGGTCGGGGCTCCCTTGGAATCTAGGGTGGGTTTTAAATCTTGGAAACCACTTCCACTACCTCAATTCTGTTTTGGGACACCACTAGCCTAAACGTGAACGCGTACAACCAAGTGTAAGTGGGTATTACTAGGGGAAGTGTGGGTATTGGGACAGGCCTGCTTGGGCTCTACTTAAGTTAACATCTAGAGGAGTTACTCCGAATATTGCCATGGATATAGATGGGGCAACCAGCCATCCAAACATTGGTGAAAAAGTTTTAAATATTAAATCCCAGAAAGGAAGCAGCTTCGGACATGAGTTTTTACACCTGTCGCACGTAGGATCAGTATCACGCTAATCTCAGCCAACCATCTCTGGACCAGTGGAGTCAGTGTATAATCTTGAATTGAACAACAATGTACAACCTCGTCCGATACCTGCTCTCCAGTGTCCTCCTCCTGCCTCTGCTTTTAAGGGTCCAAATCTGCAAGATTATGAACAGAATCTAAGAGGAATGGACCAGGGTAGTTTGCCACTGGTGCAGCAAGTGAAGGGTGGGTTTGCCCTTTTCAAGGCCATATATAGCAAATGGCACTGTCTTTAATTTAATGAGAGCTCTTCTTAGAACACAGGCATATCTTAAACAAGGGCCCATTCTCCACCCGACACATACAGATAGGAAGGATGTAGATGGTAGAGAACTGAAATGTAAAATCACCTGGACTCTCCATTTTCATTAAGAACCCTAAATTAAATAAGTGTTACGTTGGATTTTTTTTTACTTTACAATCCTAATGGTGCATGTAAACATAAAGTGCAAAATGCAGGGAGTTCAGGAGCTTGTGTTAAAGAAATTAAAAGTTGTCCTCAGCTCACTCCACATCATGATGATCATGGTAAGAGATGATGATGAAGTAAATGTTGAAAAATTCCTGTAATGAACTGTGAGCCATAAAATTCATGTAATAGTAAGCACACTACTATTGAATATTATGACGTGGTCTATGGGTATGTAGTCACACGGTAGCGTGGCCGAGCGGTCTAAGGCGCTGGATTAAGGCTCCAGTCTCTTCGGGGGCGTGGGTTCGAATCCCACCGCTGCCAGTGACTTTTTGTAGTCTCCCCTTCTGTGTATGATAAATGTAATTGAACCAAACACATACACGAAGCTCCTCTGCACCTTCTAAATCAAGTGGAAACAAATAGGAAAACACAGCTGTGTGGTGGTCTCGCTGTGCATTATGGGCACGGGCTCCTCCCCACGTGTCTGTGTGGAGCTCAGTCAACATGGTCTCGACACAGACAGACTTCAGCTGCCTGAGTTAGACTCCACTCCTGCACCGTCTCTCTCCACACTTCTGTACAGCTCAGACACGGATGAGATAGCTAAAACTGTACCGTGAAGTGCGCAGGTGAGACCTTAATCTATTCCCGGTGCCCTTTTAGCAGAAGTGACGTGTAAAAACAGGCCGTTTGTGACTCGACTGTGGTATTTTGACTTGCATGTGTATGTTAGCACGCCGAGCTAGCTTGCTAATGCTAGCCAGGCTAGGCTACGTATCACTGGCTAGCTAGCTTCGTTGCTAATACGTTTGCGTGTACGAACTTTAAGCGTTGAGCTTGTTGGTCTCTCTCTTGCTATATTTGTTTATAGGTTTGTATTTATTATGTTAAAATGATAAAATGAACCCGCAGTGTGTCCCAGGCCTGTGATAACTGCTGGAAGGTTTGTGGCTAGCATGCTAATCAAGCTAATGCAGCTAGTAACATAGCTTGTATTTGCTAATTATTGCCTGTAATGAGTGTTTGAACCACCTGGAGTTCATGTTAGAGTTTAAGCTATATGCTACATGTGCTACACAGTGTGTTCATTAGCAGCAGGCATTTAATGTTTATTGCATTGTCTTGCATCATGTGAGGTTTACCTGGCTGTGTCAGTGGTAGCATCACTTGACAGACTGCATGATCATGGTCTGGTTGTGGGCTAACTTTGGCTTTCATGGTTTGTTTTCTGGTGTGGGTGGATTTAATACAGAGCAGGGGCTACTGCAGATCCCCTGAACGCTGACAACCTTGAAACAAAACAGAAATGAATGCTGGTGTTGTCTTAAAATGCTGAATCACACTGATCATGTTGTCTGTCATGCAGTTTGGGTGTAACCACTTGGCAACAATGTTGTGTAGCTGTACAGTGAATTCCTGTAAGTCAGTGTTTCTTTGTCTCCAGGTTGGATCTTTGAGATCTGCTGCTCCTGTTTCATCTCCTCTCCCCTCCTCGCTCTGTTCACACCAATATGGCCAGCGGGGATGATGACGACCCCATTATAGAGGAGGTATGTCTGCGGGCCGAAGATATTTGAACTCATCCTGCAAACACACTTGATATATCTTATTCCTCTGTGTCACTGACCTCTAATGTTGTCCACAAACTATTGAATGAGCCACACCATTTCACTGGGTGACATGCGGTTACATCATCAGGAGCGTGGTCACTGTATGTGGAAGCAGAAATGCTCACAGTGAGAAATAGTCCCCAACAAATACACTGTTAACTCCTGTTTATATTAATGGTTGTTAAACACAACAGTGCCCAGCTGTTTTAGGAAATGAAGCTGTATCATTTTAAATCTTAACAGAGAATAACTGTGATCAACATTCCTCTTTCTCTCAGATCGATGTGTACCTTGCCAAAAGCCTCGCAGATAAGCTGTATCTTTTCCAGGTAATAATGTCTGATGTTGTGCTTAATGCTGATGAGTACGCCTCCCTTTTGTCCCGATAAGTTATCTCTCTGCAGTGGGATTGATGCTTAATATTCAAAGTGTCATTAATCACTTCATTGTTTTTTTTTTTCTGTCGCAGTACCCTGTCCGACCATCCACCATGACCTATGATGATGTCAACCACTTATCAGCTAAGATCAAACCCAAGCAGCAGAGGGTAAGAAGGATCTTTTCTTATTTTCTTATTAGGGGTTGTGAAGTTCTGGGCCGAAATCGATGTTTTTTTTTAGTTTATTTTGCTTTTGTTGTTGTTTATTCCCCCCTTTTTGTTCCAGACAAACTAAAACTGTTCAGTTATTTTTATAGTGATGATTTTTTTAAGTCATTCAGTCCTTCATTACACTATCTTTGAATGAGCACAAAGGCTTTTTTAACCTCTTGTACCCTACCTCCATTTTGTAGCAAAAACGCCTAAAATGACATACCCAAATTAAAATGACTGTAGCTTCTGAACCACTCTGACTACATGCATGCATGAGGTCTTGCCAGAAAAAAACTATCTGAAGTTTCTTGTGAAAGTGTCAGAAACACTCTAGGTAATACAGAGACAGAGTGATGGGCCTCTGAAGTCAGTAAAAAATTGAAGATTTTGCCTAAAATAAAATAAAAAAAAATGTTAGTAACTGTATGTGGCTTCATCTGAGCAGGTAAATGACGCTGTGGGGCTGTAGGCACACTATCAATGAACACTCATTTCAAATTTGAGGAAGACTGCTCAAAGTATGACCATTCTACAGTGTTTTTTCCATGAAAAGATCCGGGCGGAGCTCCAAATGACAAGTCGGTCACTTGGCTTCAAAACAGTACTATCAGTGATCAAACAACACTCAGCCAGCTTCAGACATTGTACCTTATTGAAATCAGGTGTGATTATGATAGCTGATGTTGTTTATGACACAGAAACACCATAAAATATCGCCAAATAAAGCCATATGAAACGTTAAAGTTATGATCCCACTATCTAGATGGTATATCTCAGCCAAAAATAGTGGTAGGAGTGAGACTCTTACCTTTTAGAAAAGATCTAAGTCCCCGCTAACAGCTCCGCATAAGATCGCAAGTAATCCTTTAACTTTTCCCCTTGAAAAACGGCATGACATGACTTGTCACCACTCATCGCGATTTTGGACTTTGTGTGTTTAGGCTGCTTTGGTGCGAAATACACAATAAATAAAAGAAAAACGATGTTATTTTTGAAAAGTTGAGAGCTTCTGGAATCCGGCAATACCGAACATCACATGGTTTGATGACGTAGTGCGCCTGGGAGATACCATTTAACAGAGGAGGAGGGGAGCGAGGACGTCGGTGTCCTGGCGGAGTTAGAGAGGTTAATATATATATAATATTCATTATTCCCTTTCTAATATTAATTTTATATTGCAGAGAAAACATCAACAAATTTCCCCCGTAACAGCTGTATTTATTCAAGTTTGTCATCAAAAACTAACTTTTACAAGATTACATTTGAACACATCATGTTGTACTTAACCTTCACCCAATACTTATTTTTACTGAACAGAACTTGAATGCCTCTTAATTTCATTCTATGCAACTTCCGCTAGCAGTTAGCTCCGGCCACCTGCTGCTAACACCTAACGCTAACTGGCTTTCCTCCTTTCGATTTCAGCACAGATATGTTATTCATAATGTAGTATGTCAGGGGGGAAAGTGCGTCGACAGTGAATTTGCTGCGTCCTTTTATCCCAAAGATGTCCTGAGGAAGATCTTTAGTTCATCATAAACACCTTTTCTGTTGACAACTGGACGCAGTTAGTCTTGAGCCCTGCTTTTTAACCTGCGCAAAACTAATGTGAAACAACAGAAAAACATTGTTGCATCCCAATTTATCATCCATTCATATAGAATAAATTTAACGTGTGTTTTTTGTACTGCTCCATTCCGCAGGTGGAGCTGGAAATGGCCATCGACACAATGAGTCCAAACTACTGTCGCAGCAAAGGAGAGCAGATCGCTCTGAATGTGGACGGCACGACTTATGACGAAACCAACACCTATTCCGTGTATGTCTACTATTGAACCTCCTCTGCGCTCACATGCCACTAACTAACCTGTTTGTATGTTGCTGTCCAAAGGTTTGCCGTTTTGGGAAATGTTTGCTATCTGGTGAAGAGTTTGATACCACTCATGTCTGTACGTCAAATATGCTTAGCTTAGCACATAGAGTGGAAACAAGGGGACACTACTTCTTGGTTTGGAACAGCAACTCCTCAGAGTCCGTGCTGCATTTCAGAATCAAGAAATAGTCCAGCAGATAACCCCTTGCAAAATGGCGAATTGTCATTTGTACACTACTTTTCGTCCAGACTACACAAACAACATAGCAAACAAGCTTCATCTTTGGCACACAGACTCAAACGTGGTATCAGTCTTCTCACTGACTCTCAGTAAAAATGCAAATAAGTGTGTTTCCTATATTAGTTACATTTGTGAATGAAACTGATATAATTACTCTTCTTCTCCAGGAAAATGATGGACAAACAGACCTTCTCCTCCATCCAGGCCACCACCAACACATCCAGATACGCCGCTGCTGTGTTTCGTAAAGGTCTGACCTGATTCTGTTTCACTTCAGCACCATGTTTGTGTTATGGTTTGTCTAACCTGGCGGCTGCTGCTGCTTGTAAATACACAAAGGTCGCTCATATGTTCACAGAGTCCATGTGAGTCCTTATCAGCGTTACCTTTCTTATCTGCGTTAAGTAACAACCCTCAGTTTAACTGTGTGTTTATGTTGAAGATAACCACATGTGTCGGTATGATGGACTTCATGACACACTTACATGAGTCCACAATCACCAGAAGCAGGATTTTTGTTTTTGATTGGTGTATTATTTGTGTAAACAGGTGAGCTTCACGTCACACCTCTGACGGGAATCCTCCAGATGAGACCAAGCTTCTCTTACCTGGACAAGGCCGACACCAAAACCAGAGAGAGGGAGGTGGCAAATGAAGGTGTGTCTGTTTTTCTGGGGTTTTTTTGTTTGTTTTGTTTTGTTTTGTTTTGTTTTTTAAACAAAAATGCCTTAAAACCTTGTGTTAATTAGGGCTGCCCCGTAATAGTCGACCGAACGTTAGTCAACCAGAAATGTCATTAGTCCGCAAGATTTCATTGGTTGCTTAGTCGCAGAAAAAAATAATAACGTGAAACTCTATTAGGAGCTGCACCTTGTCAAAATAAAGCAAAACCTATATGACTGGACCATGTGGGAATTTAATTTGAAACGACAGACACAGGAAGTGGCCACACTCAGCAGTCAGACAGGAGTCAGGTTAATTTCCAGAGCTGGTACCTGCGGTTATTCCACAGGCTAGTTAATAACATGTCAGGCAGGAAATCCAAAGTGTGGGATCATTTTGAGAAGGTGAAGGACGAACCCAAGGTGATATGTAAACTCATCTTCATTGGTCAACTACAAACATGACGTATCATCTGAAACATGGAAGTAGCTACATGCCCATTAGCCCACAGCGTCATTAACAGGCGGCTCGCTCAGTGTGTGATGTGCACTTGTAGATAAAATATAGGCCTATATTAATGAAGGTTCATTAGTACGGTTTTGTATTTCTCTGTAATGTAGCACAGTGTTAACAATGTTACTGATACTATTTTTCATCCAATCATGTATGGCTGTTGTATGAGCAGAGTCTTCTGTCTGCAGGTGGAGATTCCTCCCAGGATGAAGCCGAGGACGAAGCCAAGGCCATCACGGTGAAGACTTGCACACACACTAATGATTACATGGTCTTCTGTATGTATCAGTGTAGTCTGGCTCATAGGATGTAGGCTGTGGGTATAACACCTATCGCCACACTTCTTTTTAGCGCTGTGCGTGATACAACAACTACCACAGAGTCAACAACCTACACACTAAAACGTCTTTTAAAGTCTTTCTGTGGCGTTTTCTTTTGCGGGGATTTAGGCATTTCTATGCAGTTCCCTTCCAACACTATTTTTGCAAGCACACCATAGCTACCTCCAGGGCTTAGTGCCCCAAGACAACTGTGATTGGTTTAAATAAATGCGAACAACCCAGAGAATATTTTCCCGTAGTGCAGGATTACGATGAAAGCCTGAGATAGGTCTGCCTAAGTGAGACTGGTACCAGTGTGAACCCCTCATTTCTAAAAAAAAAAAAAAAATTCTGCATGTGTTTCCCCTGCAGGTGAGGTTTGCTCGTCCTGAGTCAGAGCAGGCTCGGCAGAGGAGGATCCAGTCGTACGAGTTCCTTCAGAAGAAGCAGGCAGAGGAGCCCTGGGTTCACCTGCACTACCACGGTGTCAAGGTAGGGGGAGCTCTCCCTTTTATGTTGTAGTCATCAGAGTTAATGCTAAAACCTGCAGCTTTGAGTCAGTGAGGAACAAGAGAGCTTGTACTTGTCAGATGATCTTGTCAGCACCAGTTTGTGTTTGTCGTGTTATTTAAATTCAGGACGGGCGCTCGGAGCATGAAAGGCAGTACCTGTTCTGCCAGTCAGTGGACGCCTCGGAGAACTCTGAACTAGTCAAAACTCCAAAGTGAGTATCAACAAATAACATTGACTGTGAGGCTACATGATGTCTTAGTCTGTGAAACATTCCTTACAGTTTGGTAACATAAGCCCCGTTTCCACCAAACACTTTCAGTTTGGTACCTTTGGAACCAAAAGTAGCTGCTTGGATGGACTTCAGACTTCCTGACTTATGGTTCCCTCGTTACATACTCACTCTTATTTTTGCAGGGAATACCTGGCGATGCTGATGCCCCCTCTCGCAGAGGAAAAAGTGTAAGTATTCCTCCCAGGTCTGACCAGTATGAGATTTCAAAGGATATCAAACAATTTCAGAGATGCTTCACTGATGTTTCTCTCTCCACCTGTTTCTCCTGTATGACAGTGTGAAGCCTGTCGGTCCCAGTAATGTTCTCTCCATGGCTCAGCTCCGCACTCTGCCACTGGGAGAGCAAGTCAAGACCCTGATGAAGAATGGTAGGCCAACACATTCACACAAAACTCATCAGCAGATCGTAGGACTGTGACAAGAAAGTGATGAATTGTGACATAATTAGATTATTTAAATGGCAGGTTAATGTCCAACAGTCCACATTTCCCATGCAGTTTTTCTGTCTGCCACACGGGGGCGACAAAGCATTAGTATTGATGTCAGATGTGAAATGGTTTAAGAGTTTATCCTCCTCTGGTACAGAGTTATTGAATGCATCCAAACCTCAGTACATTTCTCACAAACATGAGCTGCATAATGTTCATACTATATAATCAGCAATCAGTTTTATATTTCACTTCCCTGTGTCTCCTCTCGTCTGTAGTCAAGGTGATGCCATTTGCCAACCTGATGGGCCTGCTAGCCTCTGGCACGGACTCAACTGCAGCACTGCGCTGCATCCAACAGGTGGCGCTGCTGGTTCAGGGCAACTGGGTCGTCAAGAGGTGAGAGAACATGTCACTAAAAGGTTTACACAGATTAGAGGTGCTGTTTGAAATGGAGCTGGAGAGAGCTCTGCTGCCTGCAACGAGAGGCTGTGTGTCCTTGATTATTACGTAATTATTATTTCTATTTTACTTTATTTACACACACAAGATAAAATCATGAGCTTGAAATGTATAGAAAAATAAGAATGGTGTTAGGAGAGATCAACTAATAACAAAAATAGGAGAAAATAAATAAATTAAAAACAAAGCTAGCATAGTTTAGAAAAATACAACAAAAGTAAATGACAACAAGAAGCACAAAAAATGAGCAGAAAAACTAACCAATTAGTCGACAACTATCACATAAAAACAAGAAAATATGGGGGCGTCGGTGGCTTAATGGTTCGAGCCGACGCCCCATGTACAAAGGCACTGTCCTTACTGCAGCTGTCACTAACAGTAAAGAACAGCCACAAATCTTTGATCCACGCCGTTCATTAATGGCCGTTGAACAATATTAACTTTGTCTGTAGGCTACAGCACAACAAATAAGAAATAACAACAGTAAACACAACTATGTGCCACAAATTGTCCTTGAAATGTGCTTTTTGAGTTTTGCGTAGCCCAAAACGGACCGAAAAAAAGAAACTGTTTGTCTGTGGCCACCATGGACTCACCTCCTTATTCTAACTTTCATGTGTGAGCAATATACTGTTTGTTTTTTTTAGTTATTTGACAGTAATCATATCTAGTCCCTAAAATGTTGAGGCAGAGGGTACTTGCTGTGGCTCTGGTTGAGGGTGAGAGGCTGTCAGTAAATAGTTTGTTGGGCACAGGGAAACAGAGATCTGTGTGGGTACATGAGACCCTAAAAAAGAGGGTGGATCATGGGGAGTACCACCAGTTGGTCCAGGAGCTTCTCCTCCATGATGGATGTTTCCAGGCATATTTTAGGATGACTCAGGGGCAGTTTGACAACCTGCTGTCTGTCATTGGGCCGTATAGCTCTGGGTATCCAGCAACTGCTACCACCAGTTTCTCCTCCATTGTTTACCAACTGTAAACTTGTTGTCGTGACCACCACAGACCTGCCTCTCAGATCATCCGATTGGACAGTGTGGAAAAAGATGACATGGGGTGCTTTTTATGCTTTGAGTTGAAGTTTTTTCAACTAGAGGAGTCAGAGCACCACCAGCAAAAACGCCAGGTGCATAGAGCGCAGAAACAAAACCAGGACAACACCAGGCAGCAGCCGAGGCGCAGCCACATCTGGTAGAATTGTCCTTCCAGGCTCGATTACAGTCAACAAGGTGGAGAACCTAACAAAACTAGGACTAATTCACCTCCTGACATGCCTAGTTTTAGTGGATTATAACATGTTGCGAATGGAATTAAGCTGCTGATGCTCCGGTCCAGAATGAGACCACACTTATTTGTGGATGTAAGTTTTTTAGCCATGACGAAGGCCATAATGTGGCCTGCAACAGACAGTGAGGTTTTTTTTTTTGTTTTTTTTTTTAAGTAGCTGATTTCCGGAAAACTTGCAGCCCCTACCGACTGTT
Source organism: Epinephelus lanceolatus (assembly GCF_041903045.1). Taxonomy (NCBI): domain Eukaryota; kingdom Metazoa; phylum Chordata; class Actinopteri; order Perciformes; family Serranidae; genus Epinephelus; species Epinephelus lanceolatus. The sequence continues at coordinate 28,405,705 of NC_135754.1, read as the reverse complement.
TTAAACCGTCACTGACTCCTCACTCCTTTTAACAAGTCAATAAAACAGGATTTTTTTAATCACCACAACCACGAGAGATCCTTGAGCGTACTGTAGTTAATGTGCACATGTAATATTAGGCTGATTGGTCCAGTAGTTTGGCATTCTGTTTCTGTACACCACAATATCTGAGTGAGTTTAATATGTTTCACATTAAGCTTACAGACCTGCAGTTAAGTGATGTCTCTGTATGTTTTATTTCTGCAGTGATGTTCTGTATCCTAAAAACACGTGCAGTCCTCACAGCGGCGTCCCTGCTGAAGTGCTCTGTCGAGGCCGGGACTTTGTGGTGAGCTGCTGTCACTGTTCACACAAAATAAAAACCCACTATCAGCACAGTGCCTCATCGTGTGTGTGGTCGACATGGTTGTAAAGTCATAGTGACTCAGTTGTTTCTCTTGTAGATGTGGAGGTTCACTCTGGAGCGCTCTGTCATGAGAAAGGAGATCGCATCCATCATCAAAGTAAGACCAGAATCCTAAAATGACCGATGACTGTTTCTTCTTTGTAATGACAGCTGAAGATGGCTCAGTAGACTGCATTTCCTTCTGCATTTTTGTGCTACAATAATTAAACTTCATGGATTTTCTTCGTGGTTTAGCTTGCAACTATTTTGCACAATTTAACCGTCATGGAAATGTTTGAAAATTGCACGTTGGCAGTGGAAAACTAATTGTTTGAGGCACTCAGGTTTAAAATATGCATCTCACTCCAGAGACTGCTTTCATGGTGAATTAGTCTCTTGGGTGTTTCAACACATTTGCAAGGAAGTTGTTTGTGGGAGTGTGATATGCGTCCACCTTTTTAATTTCACTCATTAGACTGGATCCGGTGTGAATTGGTTGTTTTGCTAGTGTTTCTTTCTGATTTTACAGTTTATTGCAGAAATAGAGCAGGCACTGAGAGGAGAAAGTCTTTTACAGTGATGTGCGGATGAGATGAGTTTCATTAACACCAGTGGGAGTAAAACTAATAAAACTCTCCACAGTATGAACAGTGGTTACATGAGCCTCAAAACCAGCCACAACTCAGCCCTGAGCAGAGTGACCGTCCTCTAGTGACCAATCAACAGACTGCAGTGTTCACAGCTCCACCTTTTAGTACCAGATCTGTGTGCTAGGTACCCCAACAGAGGGGGGACCAAAAATGGGAACGGTACAGAACAGTACCATTGGTACCATCCACAACTTTTCACAGTGGAAAACCGTACCGCTCGGTGGAAATGGGGCTTTATATTATCCATGACATAATGACACAGTTTTTGTGTGAGTGCAACATAAATAAAAACTCCTAGACCTCCCAGATGCTCAGTGCCACCTCAGTCTTTCACGGTTGTTTAGATGCTGAGAGCTTCACTGGAGTGTCTTTGAACCCTCGCTCCAACTTGCTTCTTGTCACCCTGAGGCTACGGTTGTTCCCTTCGTCCAGGTAAACACACCTAACAAGCTCTTCCTCCTGTCTCCCGTCAGCTTCCTCCAGAGGATGTGAAGGAGTTCCTGGAGCATGTGGCTGCTCCCCGAGTCAACCGGGGCTGGGAGTTCCTGCTGCCTACTGATGTAGACTTCATTAAGAAACACCCAGATGTTGCCCACAGGCAACACATGCTGTGGCTCGGCATCCAGAGCAAGTAGGTTACACTCAAAGAAGCGGGAGGAATGTGCTTCACTCAGGAATGCACCAGGGTGTTCCTGTCAATCATGGAAGTGATAATAAATGTTCTTGGAGGGTTTGTGGACTGTTTTAATTTGTACTCTCTTATTTTAAAGGTTGGAAAAAGTCTTTAACTTCTCAAAAGAAGACTTCATGCCAAAGAACTCCCCTCAGCCTGGTGAGTTTCCTCTGTAACAGCCACCCGTTAACGCATTAACATTAAACATTCAGCTGATGTCTGTGTTGTTTTCCAGAGCCTGTCCACATCAGTGGCGAGCAGCGTCTGAAGATGGCTCAGGAGCGCGCTCACGACAACCACTCGTCCCTACAGAAGGACCTGGACACCAGGCGGGCAGGGAGCAGCGTCCGTGTCAAACAGGAACCGGTCAGTGACAGGGAAGACGAACCCATGGACACGTCGTCCTCCATACCCAACGGTTCTGTCAATGGTTACCCCAGTGCCATCTCCCCCGGCTTCGATCACACTAACGGTAACGGAGGGAGTCCCGCCAACACGGTGTCCCAGGAGCTGCAGGAGTTTGTGACAAAGACTTTCAGGAAGCATTTTGTACTGACGCTGAACGAGTTTAAGAGGCTGTTCGGCCTTCACCTGGCCTCTATGCCAGTGGGACAGAGCGTCTTCCCCTCCATCTCGGACCACATGCTGCAGGACGCCATACTGCTCTGCCAGTGCAAACAGATAATGGTGCCTGTGAGTATTCAGGGGGGATTGAGATGAGGATTTACAAGGAGTCGGATGTATATCTCCAATTGCTTCACACTGGATGCTTCTGTTTTCCTTCTTTGAATCTGTGTGTTTGAGATCTCATTTGTGTGAGCACTCTTGTTACTGTGAGGCCGCATGCAGAGTAGACTGACAATCACCAGGCAAAACACTGCAGGGAGCTGCTGAATTGATGAGAGCATGTTGGAAGAGGTATCAGTGAGAAGATGAGGAAATATGAACCCAGAGATCCTGTGTCAGGCGGCAAAAAATCGCTCTTCCTATTGCTTTGAGGCAGGGATTTACTACTCCGAATGGCAGCAACATTTTCTTCCATCTCGACACTTACTCATTTAAGGGCAGGCCCATTATTTATTTATTTATTTACTGTTGTTATTAGTGGTAGTAGTATTCATTTGTTCATTCATTTTCCGTAACCGCTTATCCTGTTGAGGGTTCCTCCCACAGTCCAAAGACATGCAGTAACTGGTGACTCTAAATTGTCTGTAGGTGTGAATGTGAGTGTGAATGGTTGTCTGTCTCTATGTGTCAGCCCTGTGATAGTCTGGTGACCTGTCCAGGGTGTACCCCGCCTCTCACCCACTGTCAGCTGGGATAGGCTCCAGCCCCCTGTGACCGGATAAGCAGTTACGGAAAATGAATGAATGAATATAAAATAATGGAAGCAGCTACGGTGTTTGTGGACTCTCCTTTTGAAGCCTCAAGTTCAGCATTAACACTGTCACTGTCTTGTTTTTTCTGGAGTCAGAAGTGACCATATTTGGGGCGAGAAGGTGGTGCTGTGGAAGAGCGAGGGGTGGATCTGACTGAGAAGCTGAAGGTGCTATCGGCAAACAGTCTGTCTCTCAAAGTGGCCTGCCTTTGATATAAAAATGAATCTCTTGTACAGTTGTCATAATGTAGGACGTTAGCCATAGAGCCACAGTTTTTGTACCAGGCTGTAAACAGGTTTATTTCTTCTGTAAAGTCGGGCATTTTAACATGAGGGTCTGTGGGGATTGACTGGCTTCTTGAGCCAGCCGTAAGAGGCCGTTTAAAGAGCTAAAAACAACCCCCCAGTGTGCATTTCAATGTTGAAAATCCCAGAGAAGAGCGCAGATGGATACACAGCGCAATTTATAAGACTTATCAGTAAGATGAATCGGCAAAAATGCCAGAAATTCACAGGTTCCAGCCTCTCAAATGATATTCTTTTTTTATATCACAGTATACAGGAATATTATGGGTCTGGGATGGTTGCTCAGACAAAACAGGATACTTAAAAACATCAGCGTGGGCTTTGAGAGACTTGTTAGGCATAGACAAAACAATTATTATGAATGATTTGTTGTTTGATTGACACTAAAACAATCTTAAATTGAGGCTCCAGTTGGCACAATGCTGCACCAAGAGCTGCTGCCGCTCTCTTTCTGTCCGTCCAAGCTGCCTCTGGGTGCTAAAATGTTTTTTTCTCAGCTTGAATGCAGCTATCAGTTTTCCCCAACAGAATAACAGCATTAACGGTCGTTTTGCTCAGGAGCGCTTTGTTGTCGGTCGGTGCACTGAAGCAATGCAAACCTGGTTCTCAGGTTCTCGCTCAGGTTCCAGCAGCTACCTGACACCTCCATGTGTTTGCAGTGTGTTTCCCTGTACGCCCTGGCTGCTGTTTGTAAGCTCAAAATAGCTGGATGAGGACTGTTACCGCTGCTTTCGTAGCTGTGTTTTACTTGGTGTGGCGTTTGCTCATAGGGCGGGGAGTGGCGAGGCCTGTGCCATGTCCTCTTGTTTCATTAAGCAGCCAGGTCTCCTGCCAGGACCAGCCCTGTCCTGGCTCAGGTCTTATCCAATCTGTATCCTCGACATGAGAGGATTGTAACCGCCGTAGGGGGAGGGACTGGCCGGACGCCATCTTTGTTATGCAACAGATTATTAGCCTCAAAGCTCATTACTGCTCAGCGAGAGACTACGCTGGTGTGATGTTTGCAAACGCAGGCAGATCTAGAATCAGAGGATTCACCTTGTGTGTCACAGTGAACATTATTGTTGAGACGTCTGACAGTTCATAGATCAGTTCTGAGTCAGTGTGCTGTGTCTGGACGTTAATCCTTCTCAGCGTTGGTGCTTCTGGTCACAGCAGTGCTTGGCCTCCTCTTGTTTTTGACGTTCTGTCAGCGGACCAAATTAACAGACAAAGCATGAGCATCTGAGAGAAAGGAGAGCAATGCTGTGATTTGTTAACTGTTGCATGACATGGCAACGTGGACACTTGAATCAAAGGATGAGCATGCATGCTTTATTATGTTTGTTATTAACACACTTTCACCAGTCCGAACACGATCTCTTCTCTCTTCGTGTCTGACAGCTGAGAGTCTGTAATGATGGTGTTTTGCTCCAGGATTGGGCCCAGCACACCTTTTTTTTTTCTATGAAGCCTGCCCTGATCAGACAGAGCATTTTTGGCAATCTGCATAAAAAATGGACAGGCAAAGGCACTTGCTCTGGCTCTGATTGAAGGCGTGAGACTGCTCCCAAATAGTTTGTTGGTCACAGGGAACAGAGATCTGTGTGGGTACATCAGAAATCGCAGGTAGTACTATTAGCTGGTCCAGGAGCTCCGCCTGTGTGGTTGTTGGTTCAGGGCTTGTTTTCGGACGAGTCTGGGACAGTTTGACGATCTGCTGTGTATCGTCAGGCCTCGTTACGGTCAGTAGTTGAGAGCCATGTACAAAAGCCCAGTGACGAGCTGCTCATATGAAGCCAGGATAAATCACACACAAGGCTTAAAATGCTATTTTTGTGGAGGCTTTATTGTCTTCACAATTTATTGTTTCTTATCTGTGAAATTAAAGTAAATAAAAGCTTTGTTTCCACTGAGGGAAATGGTTTCAGCTTACAGAAATAGACAGGAGGTCTCTACATTTCTTGGGAGGTGCACGTCAGGCTACAGCGTAAGGTACAGAGGTCTGTGTGGGTTCATGAGACCTTTAGAAAGAGCAGAAATCACAGGTGGTACTACCTGCTGGTCCAGGAGCTTCGCCTGCCTGATGGTTGGTTCAGGGCTTGTTTTAGGACGAGTCAGGGACAGTTTGACGATCTGCTGTGTATTGTCAGGCCTCGTTATGGTTGGTAGAGTGTTACAAAGTAGTTGAGGCAACAGTTTGTTCAGAAATGTCTTGCAGCTTGCCGAGGGTGATGTTGAAAGTAAGCAGATGTTAGCTTCACGCGCTTGTTCTTCTTCACAGAAAGGCTGCCTCACAATTCATCTGACTGGACAATGTGAAAAAAGGGCAATGACTTTGGGCGCCTTTTGTGCTCTGAGTTGTTGTAGTATTTCAACATGAGTTGTTCAGGGTGCTCCTGCAGAAATGCGAGGTGCTCTGATTTGCAAAAGCAACAAGCAGAACGCTCCACTCTCACTGAAAACCACCACAGAAAGCCGCCCCACGTTGCCAAAACAGTGTGTTTGATCAGGGTCTTAGCATAGCAAGATTTGGATTTGATCTGGTAACTCTCTTGTCAGTTGCCTTTCTAATGCGGCTGTCTCCCTCTGACTTTAGTTTCCTGCTCAGAGCACAGCAGCCCCCGACGAACAGAAGGTGTTTGGTCTGTGGGAGACTGGAGACGAATTCGATAAGGTAAACACTTTTTGCCCAGGTTTACAGTGATGTCACAACATCCTTCCTGTCTTGACTCTACATGCAGACTTTTGCAGCTAAACCCGCGCCACAAACCACAAGTGGAAGCCTTCAGCTATCACCAGAATTTCACATGAATTTCAGAAACCACATGCAGTGTGTTGAACTGTGTGTAATTTGGATGGTGACATGACTGCGACAAAGTAGGCCACAGTTCTGTTTGTCGGCCACAGCCATAGCCGAAGAGGCAAAGCTGCTCGGCAAAAGTGTTTCTTCTCTCGCTTGTTTCTTCTGGTTGACTTATTGTGGTATTAAGTGTGTTTTAGCTGCAAATGTCTCCATGAGACTTTGTGTTAAATTCCCCGACATAAAGGAAACAGTGACTGACCAGCTGCGGCTTCCCTCCCACGTCACTGATTACGTCACACGCTGAGCTACACGTTTTGTTACTTGCTCACGCCCCCCATTGCACCGAAAAAGGCACATTCTGTATGAACAAAAGTAGGCAGGTGGCATTTTGCTTCACTCCCCGATTTTGTTTTTATACTGCCAATGCTGAAAGAAGACTGATTGGGCTTTCCTGCAAATTTGCACAACTCCTATTTAAAAAGGGCTTTAGATGTGTCAATCCTTTGTCTAACTCTCAGTTGGAAAGCAAATAAGCGTATGCTCAAAATGTCGAACTATTCCTTTCAATTAATTCCGTGTTTTTCCTCCTGCAGCAACGTCGGCTGCTCTATGACCTGTTCAACAAGAACTACCGCGTCAGGAGGCCGATGATACAAGCCAAACTGGCACAGGAGTTTGGAGACGTCCCGAAGGCGGACATCGACCGGCTGCTCAATGTGAGCTGAGTGACAGGACAGAGTCTGTCTTTAAGGAGCTTTTCTTTTTTGTTTTTTAATAATAAATCACTGATGTAACCTTTAATCTGTCGTTCCAGGAGTGCTGCAGCAGCCACGCAGGGATGTGGTACCTCAAGGGAACGATACAGTCCTGACGCTGAGAGTTTGCCACCCCCCCTGCGGTCACCGTCAGCCAATCAAATCCTCTCTCGGGTGTCCAGTGGGAGGGCGGCCAGAGAGACGAGAGCCAATCACAATCACAGCTCGCCCAGCTCTGAGGGCCGGTGATTGGAAGACAAAAAAAAAATGTCCGCCTCAGCTTGGAACACGAAGCTTTTCCTGTTTCAACTGGAGCATTTCTGACTCTGCTGCAGCGCGGAGCGTACTCACTAACAGCTGGAGAGTCTGAGCGGGAAAACATGAATATAAGCAAATGAAGAAATAGCTCAATATATATACGGTTTATAGGTAGGTTTTTGGATTTTTTGGACCTCATGTTTGATTATTTTGGAACTTAAACGTTTACCTGATGAGGAAGGTGTTTACTGTTGGAAGGAGACGTGGCTCTAAGTGCTCTCATTCTACTCCTGATTTGTACATTTTGCCAGAGGAAACACATTTTTACTTTATTATATCACCAACAGAGTGAACATTGATTCAGTCCTTCAGAAAACATAAAGAAGCAGTCTGATTTATTTTTCATGCACCAACACTTTGATCTGACCTGGTCAAACAATATCAACTATATACAATATTTATTCCACCCTCAAAACACAAGTAAGAGGGGTGAGCTTTAAAGGGACAGATGGGTACTTATTTATAATCAGTGTATTACCTACAGTAGATGTCGGTCGTCACGCCCCCCCCCCCCCAGTTTGGAGAAGCAGACAGGAGTGCTGACACAGTTGAGCAATGTACTGCTGAGAATGTCCGGAATGCTTGACGGCTTGGTCTCGGGTGTTAGCCGCTGCAGCTGCTGTGTTAGCTCATGCTAGACGGTCCTTTAGCAATCGTTGAAGCACATTTGCGAATCCTAGGCTAGTGAATGAATGACCCGCCCTGTGCTCACTATGATTTAGCTAGTGATCTTTGCCTTCGTTGGTGGGGTTGGTTAGGTTTAGGCAAGAGGAGTGGGATTGTTTTGAGTAAGAATGTCAGGGTAAGCCAATCAGCGGGCCATCTCTTCGCAAATTCGCCGTCATGAGATTTAGTGGTAAACACCAAGTGCTCTTAATAATAAGCTCTGAGTCTGTGACAACATCACAACATGCATCACAATTTTCTTGAAAAGTTGCTGTGAAATCAGGCATTTCAGGCCGCGGCAATCCCACAAACAGCCCACGAAATCCTGAAGGGACTCCGGCTTTTCAAGGACAACAGACTCCATTTACAAAAACAGTAATTTTACGTCACAGAACACAGGAGCTGCTGGTCAACCGCTGCCTCATCACGTATTTTGTTCCTGTTATTGTGCGACTTTGGTGTTTTAAACGGGTTTGTTCAGATTCACCAAAGTCACATATTAAGACAAGCAAACAAACATGGATGGAGACAGCGGCACACCAGCAGCTCGTGTGTTCTACGAGGTAAAATTACTGTTTTTGTCAATGGAGTCTGGTGGCTTTGACAAGAGCGTAAACAGGTACAAAAGCTTCAGTTCCCTGTCAGAAAGAGCTGTTTGACAGCAAGGTAAAGTGGTGAAAATATATTAAATATAGCGTACACTTAAACTGATAGCTGCACAACATTCATTACCTCCCATGTCAGACTCCTTCCTGCTTCTCCAAACTGGAGACATCTACTGCAGGTAGTACACTGCCTATGAACAAAGCACTTCAAAAAAATCTGAGCTATCCCTTTAAAGAATATCAGCTGAGTAGAGTATTTATTCCACCCTCCACACACGAGTGAAAGGGTTGCGCTTTAAGGCCGAATAATGCAGCTGCTTAATTAAAATGTGTGAAGAAATGTTGCCAAGTTCACGAGTCAACACACTTTAAAACAAAAGGGAAAATAAAAATAACAGTAATGCAAAAACAAAAAAGTCCCTGATGTTGTTGTGCTCATGTTGTACAAATTAAATCACTTGATATTTTTTTGGCAATCATGGACCTGATATAACTGCCACATCAGATGTGGCTTCCTTCACGTCTGTCGTACTCAGTCGAACGTGCACTGAAATACAAAATGAGAGACAAAGTGGATGCTGTTGAAGTTTGTTTGTGGTCGAACGTACAGATTTCAAATGGTTTTCCTTTAATGAAAGAGACTAATTTTGATGGCGGCCAATAAAGATGCAATTTTGAATATGAATTTCATCACAGTTTGATCATAAACCTGTCTGTTGAATCCATTTGTATGAACAAAGTGGAACATATGTGTGGACCGAACGGATTGTGGTCTGGTACAAACACCGGCCCGCCATCTGGGGAGGTTATGTGGGAGTTGTTGCTATGGATACGCTGGTGTATCGCCATGTGCTGCTATTATGAGCCTCCATCGAAAGTGCCTCACAAGACAAACTCCCATTCATTCATATTCAGAATTACAGGAACAGTAATACTTTGATTCTCATTTAAACCTTCGAGAGTAAAAATTTAGTGTTACATCATCAAATAATGACATGACTGTTTTTTTTTCATTGGTTTGTTACTTTGATCAATAAACGTAATGTCAACTCTTCTGATTTGTTCTTTTGTCATTATTACGTATTATCAGTGGTGTTATGTTACAGGATGTCAGACCCTGGGTTAGTGAGGTGACATTTTTAGTTTGTATGATTTCTTTTGATTTATAACTAAAATTTTATGCATAAAGAGAGATGCTCTTTTGATGTTTGATTTAAATCTAAGTAATGAACATATCTCATGAAAAACTACAGTTTCTGTTCATTTATCTATGTTATTATTTAAAGAAACAGGTACATTTAATTGATGAAAAATTGCTTAAGTATCAATAAATGTCTTAAAAATACAGTAATCAATAAATATGGAAATTTAATATATAACTACAGGAAAAACATTTGAAATTACATAATTATAGGTGTTTTTTTTTCATTTTATTTAATGTATTTATTTAATGATGTCTTGTTTATCAAGTTTTATGTATTTTATATAAATAAATATTTTTTCTTGATTGTTAATTATTGAATATTTAATAATTATTAAAAAATAATTATAAATATTTATTTAATTATTCATATCAATATCAAATATATTTATTCCCGTTTTTACTTGTGCATTTATTTATTCATTTATTGATACTTAAAGGTTAACTTTGGTATTTTTTTCAACCTGGACTCTTATCTTTTTCCATGTTTTGTATTTAATTGACTTTAATTGAGCACTATGACTGGCAGCTGCAAAACAGGCTGCAATTAAACCATTCAGGGTATGCTCATTGTCGAAGTGCTTATTTTTGCCACTGTCAGGCTCAGGCTGTTAATAGAAGCGTCGGAAGACAGTACTGAAAGGATCCATACAGAGTAAATCCACCAGACTCCATTTAAAAAAACAGTCATTTTGATGTGTATAGAAACAGTTTGCTTTCACACCTTACTGAGTGAATTAAGGGTTTATTTAAACCGAACCCGAGTTGGTGATTGCTGCAACAGTGGAAAGACAAACCAAGATGGCTTTTGTTATTTTTATTTTGTGTCTGTTGACTTTGAATGAAGCGTGTTTTATGATGATAAAATTACTGTTAATTTAAATGGAGTCTGGTGGGTTTGGCAATGGCAATTTCGGGGCTGTTTCTGGTTTAACAAAAAGGATCTTGATCTTTAACAAAAAGGTCTATCGCTACCCAGAGCTCATGACCATAGGTGAGGGTTGGGACGTAGATGGACCAGTAAATCGGGGCTCAGGTTACGTAACTGATTTTAGCTGTTAATGATTGCTCTTTGGTCATTTTTATTTTTGTTGATTGTGTTTGAAGTGCAGCAGTGTGTCTGGTGTCAAAGCAGTTTTATTACATCAAATTAAGTGATTTATGATGCCCAAGTGACACCGCCTCTATGAATAAAGTTTAATTATATCTTTAAATGAACTGACTCATCAAAAAAAAGACACAACCCCGCTGTCTTGGCTTGCTTCATGTTTTATGGCTCAGACATTAAGCCCCAAGGTCCAATCATGAAACAGGTAGAAACACATTGTACATACATACATACTGCAGATTATTCAGGACACTTGATAATAACTACATACGTAAAGTGTCAGAAGAGCTTTGATAATGTGCAATTTCTAAAGTGCATCTCAACGTGATTTCACAGACATCTACAAACTGTGCGCACAGTCTTAAGCTTAACGAGGACACGTGGACGTCAGGCAGCAAAAGCAACAGAAGTTTTGCTGAGAAAAGCTTCTAATCAAACATGACTTTATGATATATGATATATATACCAGGAGGCCGTTACATCATCAAGTACATAGAGTTAGTCTTTTGGTAAACCTCAGAACTTCCCTTTAATATAACATTCACTCACAGTCATCTAACCTATCACACAATAATCAAGTATTGTTTTGTTTTTTAGAAAGAAATGTCACAATTACAAAAGGTCCTAAATATGTTTGAGCACCTTGAATCACCAACAATATAAACTCCTTCACCAATGTAACAACTTAGATCAGTCGCTCTTATAGGCGCAGGCATAACTATCACCGGCTGCAAATAGCTGCAAAGAAAAAATAAATTAAAAAAGTTCACACTGGATCATCGGAGCTCAGTAAACAAATCAAAGAGCAGATACAGCATACATTACACATAACATTTTATATTATGGATCCGTAATTTTGTGATAATAATCTTGCAAGTTTCCTGAAAAGAACAGCTTAGTTTGTCATTTGGGACTAACCAACAGTTTTGACTTTTTAGGTCACGGTCCTGGTTAAAGCTGAAATAACTGGTTGATTAGTTGATTAGCTGATCAACACAAAATAATTCAGCAACTATTTAGATAATCAATTCATCATGTAAGTCATTTTTTAAAGGCCCAGTGTGTAGGATTTAGTAGCATCTAGCCACAAGATTGCAGAACTAGAGCCAGTGTTTGGTTTGTCCATTCTGGGCTACTGAAGAATCAACATGACGAACTCCGAGGACCCTCTCCCTATGTAGATATCCATCTATCCATTTTCATCCGCTTATACGGGGCAGGGTCGCAGGGGCAGCAGGCTGAGCAAAGCACCCCAGACGTCCCTCTCCCCAGCAACACTTTCCAGCCCCTCCTGGGGGACCCCAAGGCGTTCCCAGGCCAGATGAGGTATGTACGCAGCGTGTTCTAGGTCTACCCCAGGGCCTCCTACCAGTGGGACGTACCCAGAACACCTTCAATGGGAGGCACCCAGGAGGCATCCTGATCAGATGCCCGAACCACCTCAACTGACCTCTTTCGACGCACAGGAGCAGCGGCTCTACTCCGAGCTCCCTCCAGATGTCCGAGCTCCTTACCCTATCTCTGAGCCCAGCCACCCCACGGAGGAAACTCATTTCGGCTGCTTGTATCCACGATCTCATTCTTTCGGTCACTACCCAGAGCTCATGACCATAGGTGAGGGTTGGGATGTTCACTATCACTACTCTCATTCATATTTTAAGAAGATAAAAATTATATTCAGCTGCAAAATAAGCCAGAAAAGCTTGACGTTACAAAGCAAGTTCAGAGAGTAGTTGCTATTGGAGACGATACACCGTCTCGTCAAGTCACATTGGTGTAAACTGGCAGGTTTTCAGAACCTAGCAAACTGGGGCATTGCAGGTAGTTTCAAGTGTCTCGCCTCATCGTCAATCTTTGGTCTAAAGCGGAAAGCAGTTTGATTTCTTTTGAGAAAGAAAATTACTTGGAAACTTGATCTTCCATATACAAACATTGAATTGTCGTATAACTGTATATAACTTCTGATTGTTTCGCTCAGTGGTTCCTACCTGGTGGGTTGCAGGTCCATTCTGAATGGACCGCAAGTGACTCACCAATATGTCAAGTTTGTGAAAAACATACTTTATTGTGAAGTCCAGTGAATTTCCAGCACAGAGCTTTTATTTTGAAGTGCCATTCCTGCTGTAGAGTGGGTGAATAACTGAAAGCTTAACAGAGACAGCAGACTAGCCCGACAACATGGCCAAGCGCAAGTATGATGCTGAATGTATTAAACCGTGTGGACCTTGAACTAATGACTAAGGAGAAACCTGAATCCTGAGGCTTGACCAGTTGGGAACCGATGGTTTAGCTGACCCACTGTGCACTGACTTCAAGACTTTAGGGTTAGGGGTAACCTAAAAGTCTTTTGGTTACACCTGGGAGGGAACTTGTTTCGGTAGAACATTTGCAGGGTGGGGAGGCGAGCGCTGCTGTTTTTAGCTCAGAGGTTGTTTCATGTCTTGTGTCTCAGGTTTGGCGGGACTAGTTTCACATAGCGTCAGGGACTTTGGAAACTGTAGCACGCAGATAGTGGAAGGGGAGAATTCCATCTGAAACAGGCGGCCAATGGCAGGCTCATAATCACAGTCCACACCCTGTGAGCTGAACTACCATTCTCTCTGTTATTAGCACCAAATTACATCTTTACATATTTTCCAGGAAACTTTCTGTGAAACTTACATCTTTCTAGGAAACTATAGGACCCATAAAATAAAGTGTTACCGATAAAGGAAGACCCAGAAATGATTTCCTCAGGAGTTTGTTTGTGCAAAGTGAGGTAGAGTGATTGCACAGTAGAGACGGCGGCGTTAGGCACTGGTGTTTCTGTGCAAAATGAGCCTCATCTGAGACATAAGCTGGTGGTGTTTGGCCTTCTGGTTCCTGTATCACTCTCGTCTCTTAACCCCTTCCCAAGGCGATCACCATTTCTGGGCGGATAACATACAGTAAAGTGTAGAGTTAACGTCAAGTGCTGCTGTAAGAGTCTTTCCAAAGAGTCGCTCTTTAACTGGAAGACAATAATAAATCTTGAAGCATCTTTTTCTTTCTTTTTTTTGCGAGCTATTGATGCAAAATAGGCAGCATTTCACCAGCTGAAAGTCGCCCTCTGTTCTCAATCAGGTCCTCTTTGGTTTTCTGAATGCGTGAGAAGATTTCCCTAAAAAGTTCCTTATACTCCGGCTGGTGAAAGTCGTCTGTAAAGTCCCCCATGTCTGTGAGAGTAGGACAAGTGGCAGCGAGAGATGCAGTCTGGACCGACCTATGGGTCTGCCCATCCTGCTCCTCCTCCTGCTGCACCAGGTGGCAGCGCCGCAGCAGCTCATCGTACTTCACCTGCAAGGCACTGTACTGGGCGTCGACCTCATTTAGCAGCGAGATCCCACGATACTTCACCACCTCGGCCCGACGCACGCAGGAGCACTCGTGGTCATAGATCCTGTCGGGAGAGTCAGGCATATGTGTCGCCTTCATCAGCCGCTCGCTGTCCCAGCGCTTCAGGACCCAGGGGCTTTTCTCTGCAGCGCCATCATTCTCCTCCTCCGCGTTGAGGAACATGGAGTTGCGCAGCAGGCTGTGGATGACGTCCGGTCTGGTGGATCTCTGGGAGGAATCTGATTTCCAGAGCTGACGAAGCTCCTCCGCCTCGCGCTCCAGCTCTGCCACTCGGACCTGAAGCAGACAGAGAAAAGGAGGATGTCAGAGAGGACAAACACAAACTGAGAGCATCACTGACATGTTTCAGAAAGACCAAGAGTGAATCCCTGAGGCTTTTCCATGTCCACATACAACGTGCAAGGTACCCTGGGTGTGTTGGTTGTTGACGTTCTGCGACACCATGTCAAGTTCTGCCTGTTACGTGTATCGTCTTCTTTCAAAATACACTTCTGTTTTCACAGGAAATTTAACATTTACATACAGTCTCTTTCAAAATAAACGCACTATGTCGGTACAAAACCACAAAGTGGCTTTTTTTTCCCCTTGAACAACAACAACACGTGGTTAGGTTTAGGAAAAAAGAACAGGGTTTGGTTTCACTACACTTGTTCTTTGTGAATGTGTTCTGTGCAAACAAACTCACAGGTGAGAGATGTATCGGTCAGACATACCTGACAGCCCTCCATCCCTGCCAGCTGCTGCTCCAGCGCTGCATTTTCTCTGGCAAGCAGCTCGGCCTCTCGCTCTGACTGCTCCCTCCGAGCACGCTCATTGGCGAACTGAGTCTGGAGGTTGCGGAGGGATTGTCGAAGCGACGCCTGCTCCTCTTCGTGCCACGACATGTCGGAGGACTGGAGGCCATCTGAGGGTTCATCGTAGTCATACCTACACAGAAACACAGACAGTTAGAACTCTGTGCATTTAAGGATGCGTTTCCTGAATTGGATTTTTCTTATTATTCGATACAATGAATGTTGTTAGAATCTGTTGTCATGCAGACTGTCAATCCATTAAAGGAGTAGTTCAACATTTTGAGGAATACATTTATTCTCCTTTTTTTTTGACGGATAGATTGGGAGATTGATATCGCTCTCATTTCTGTATAGTAAACATGAAGCTCGAGCTAGCAGACAACTAGCTTAGCTTAGCATAAAGACTGGAAACAGGTGGAAACAGCTAGCCTGCCTCTGTCCCATGGTAACCACCTACCAGCTTTAAAACCCATAAATCATCAGGTTATATCCTGTTTTCTAATGTATTAAGTGTAAACAGGACAAGCTGTGTTTGTCTACAGTTGTGACGACAGTTGTTTCATACATTTCCAGATTAATTCCCAAAGCTTTTCAGGACTTCTACATTTTCATTAATTTTTCATACATCCCCAGTTACTCAAAAAACGGTTTCTACTGCTACTAAAGACCATGTGACAGACAAAATCTCCAGAACAGGTGAGCAAGTGGACCTTGAGTGTATGTAGCTGTGTCAACTGTTCCTATATGGCCTTTATAATTACCATGCAGGCTGATAATTTATCTTCTCTTTCATAACTGACTGTGAGCATTTTATCTTTTGCTTATCTGCCAAAACAAAGTGAAAGGTGACAGGAAGTGCACCGTGGAGAGATGATGACGACATCTACCAAAGGTCATGAGCCACAGTATCTGAGCTGACTTTGTGTGACATTTAAAATAGGCAGAATTGTTCCAGTCTTGTTAAATGTCTGGCACATGGCGTTGGGGATTTAAAGTAGTGCCAAGGGCCTGTTTATACACTTCCGTATATTTCTGAAAACGAGATTTTCAAAAACGGCTTCCAAAGTGAAAGTTTTTAAAAATATATGTATCAACGTATCGCCACCTACTGCCCTGGCATGCTAATTGCAGCAAAATTCTGCCGTTTTTTGGCGTTTTTGTGTAAACAGGGATATCGTTTTCACAACTGACTGTGTAAACCCAGAATTTTTTTGTACGGGATAAATAAAAATCGGTATCCGTGTAAACAAGGCCTAAGGCTCAATGGTTGCAACCATGTACGCACATGCCACGCCCAGTGGTGCAGCAGTAGTTGATGAGGTGGGTGTACTACTAGGTAGATGGGCAGGTTACCGAGGAGGAAGTGGGCTTACTCTCAGTTACAATGGGTTTTCAGCTGATAAGTGGTAGGGGTGGGAATCTCCAGAGGATCCACGATACGATATTATTTTGATATGCTGAGTATTGCGATAAAATATATTGAGATTTATTACCTTTTTTCAACTGTAAATTCTGTCCCCATGATGTCAACATAACATAATTTTTAATAGTACAGTTCCTCTACAATGTCCTTCCACTGTCTCGGACATGGAGGGTCATGTTTCAGCCAGTTCCTATTAATGGTCTTTTTGCATGCAAGTGTCTTTTGGTCTGTGATCACGTTTTGATTCTAGTGGACAAAAAAAGCAAGAGCTAAAGAGGTGGGTACAACCCGTATAACTGTGTATAGCTTCCACGACACCACTAGTCACACAAACCCAAAGATTCTCACACACACAAACACTTGACCTCCATGCCAAATTTCAGCCTCCTAGGGCAAAAACTGTGGCTGCCAAAGGGAGGAGACATTCTTGTGACCCAATGTACAGAGTGAGCTATAGAGCTTCTGGTCCCAGCATTTTTTTTTTTTCTAAAAAAAAAAAAAAAAAAAAAAAAAAAAAAGTTAAAATCAATCAAAATCATTTTTTATACATACCCTATACTCTACTTTATTTATCTTGGATATCTGTTTTAAACTGTGTACATTTTCCCATGTATGCTCGGTGTATACAGTATTTTTGATAAGATAAACCAAACCAATACACAGCTGAAAACAGATAAAATAACAGTAGATAAGGCCAAGAAAAAAAACGCTAAGCAAGGAATTAAGTACTTCTCAGCAGAACAGAGAAGATTAGAAATCAGCTGAAGAAACAATTTCAGCCTACAGAGATATCGAGACATGTTCAGTTCCTCCGGCTCAGACTTTGACCTCTTTTTTTCCAACCTCATGCACCACAGTTCACACCTGTCTTATGTTTCGCTGTAGTGTTTATCACTGAGATTTCCGTCCATCTGACCTGGATAATTTGAGGGAGCAGTCCTGACAGGATTACACGGCAACCTCCGGGGCTAAAAACTGAAGCCAAGGCGGAAGTGCCAAAAACTGCAGTTCTTTGAACGGCCACTTGAGGCTGGTTCCAGACGGCACTCACTCCCCATAGACCCCAATGTTTAAACGCCCAACTTTACAGCAGCAATGAACATGTTTACAGCCTGGGGAAAAAAAATGTTTTGGTCTCTGTAGCTAATTTGAACATTCATGAAAACTGTACAGTGGGTGAAATTTTATGTAATTCACCCGTTTAGATAGACAGTGATCAAAAAACAGAGGGGGCATATCATGTAACAGCAAAGATTTAATAATACAGAATATAATCCAACTTCCTCAAGACAGGATCTTATGAAGCTCAAAAGTCCATTAAGTTCATCAGGCCTGTCATCGACTTGGAGAATTAGAGCAGCTTGTTCCACTGATAGCAAGTCCATAAAGTCCTTACACCAGCTCTCCGCACTGAAACTATTCCATTTACTTTCTTTCCAATTCATTAAGAGGACCAGCTTAGCTGATAAGAAGGCCAGTGTTATAATACTATGTACAACTTCTGGTTATGTAATGGTCATTCTTGCCAAATGTGCATATTAAGGCAGTACAGGAGGAGGTGCACATTAATAATCCTCCACGACTGTAACATGCTCATGTTTAACCCAAACAATGTGTCATGTGACTGCAGTTGGTTCAGATCCAGGTTGGAACACGTTCTCACCACAAACGCACTGCACCAGAGTTCAGTTGTAACTGGACCGAGACCACCTCTTCAACAAGGTCTCCGTGTGGTTGTTTTGCTGTGTTCACACCTGCCCAAACAAACAGCACTTAGGGGGCAAACGAACTTGAGTTTGACTGAACCAAACCAAACCAAACCAAACAGGGCAGGTGTGAAAGCACCCTAAGTCAGATCGACTAGTCTAGTCCAAATACGGTCAATTCTGGCTCCAAGATAATCCAAGATGGCGACAACCAAAATGCCAAACTCGGGGCTTCACAACAGGAGACCACCAACAAATGAGTGACGTCACAGTTGCTACGTCCATTACTTTACACAGTCTGTGGACTAAACTGAGGCAGTGGATGAGCCTGTGACATCAGCACAGTCCAGGCCAAGAGGAAGTGACCACAGCTTGAGATATTCAGAGTAAGACTCACTGTGAGGGAGACATGGCCGACTGCCAGTGCATAGGATTAGCACACACAGAGCAGAGCTAAAGCCAGGAGGACTCAGCGGAGGATTTGCTGCTTTCCTTCTTGAAGCTTACAAAGAGCTTCTGGATCGGTGACAAGGCATTTAAGAGCTTTTTCCCCACCAGGTTAAGGAATAAGTTAATGACAAAAGTTTTTTTGGGTTGAGTCCTCTCAGCTCTCATCCCATCAAAATACACCAAGACACACTTTGAGGTGAATAATTAAACATTAAGCATGTTTATGAGACTGCTAACAGCAGTTATGTAATTAGCAGTTATGTGGACGTAGCTTCGTAGCTTCTGGGCGAAGATATGAGAGGAGTATCCATCTTTGTATCTTTACATGTGTTTTTTTTTATGGTGTGTGCTTTTCATTTCCTCTGGACTTTTATTGTAAGGCAGCAATACTTGTGCCGCTCCTAAGTCGAAGACAAATTTCCCTACAGGGACAATAAAGTATATCGTATGGTAACGTATTGCATTGCGTCGCATTGTATCATACCGTATCGTATCTAACTCTCATCCAAAAAGAGAATTGGTGTATTTCTCCCAAGAATTCCTTTAAATTGCTAGTTTTCGCTTACAAAAGCCAATTTTTTTCAATTTACACTTGCCTAGCAACTGATCAGTAGTAAACTCTTATTTTTTTTTTTCAATTAATTTAAATTCTTAATTAAGTTAAATATATAAAACATTTTAAAAAAAATAGTGAAAAGAGTCCATCAAAAGTTCTATGAGCCCACTGTGTCGTCTTCCTTGTTTGGTCTGACCAACCCCAAAATATGAAATCTATGATGTTATAAAATGGAGGAAAGCAGCAGTCTGTAATCGACTGAGCACCGACACAGTATTGGAATATCCTCACCTGAGTGTGTTTTGCAGCTCTTTCAGGCAGGACACACTCTGAGTGCTGCGAGGTGGCCACTTCTCTCTGTGCGGAGGCTTCGGAGGGGGAGAGGGACTCAGCTTCATCTCCTCCACCTGATGTTGCAGCTCCTCCACCTGCGTCTGCAGCAGCTCCACCGTCTCTGTCAGCCTGAACAGAGAAAACACAGCTTCGTTAGGTAACTCATGAGGGACATTTTAGTCTCAAAGACTTGGAAAGATGTTTCTTACTGCTTTTCTAGAACAGATACAACTCCTGTCTCACCCCTGGATCTTCTGCTGGGCCGTCCTGTTGTCCAGAACTAGTTTGTGGTTGCTGTGCTCCAGTTCTCGAGCCGACACGTCCAGCTGCTCGTACACTTTAGCGTGCTGGTCATTGACCTGCCGGAGGAGGTCCACCTGCTTCGTTAGGTACTGGAGGAGAGACGACAGAGGGACGGGAATGAGGACATGAGTTTAAGTGGATGCTCTGTTTCTATTGAGACCTAACTTTGTGTCAGACAGCCTGTTCTGACTGGGAAGCCATTAACAGCTTCAGTTCCCAATCTATGTTTTCGTCAAAGCCACAAGACTCATTTTCTCACAGTCATTTTGGCTCACCAAACACAGGAGCTGCTGGTCTACTGCTGCATCAATCAGTTAGTCAGTTTGTGTTATTGTGTGACTTTGGTGAATGCGAACTAACCCTCTGAAATGCCAAAGTTACACAATAACACAAACAAAACTACTGCCCGAGGCAGTGGTAGACCAGCATCTCCAGTGTAGCCCTGTGCCCCCCTGCTAGCATGAGGCGGTACCTGCAGCCCAATCAGGCTGCACATGTAGTCCAGCTCAACCAGGATGGCACATCCGTATGTGCAGCCACAAGATGGTTTGCTGTCTCAAGAACATGGAGGAGATACCAGGACACCAGCTGTTACACGAGGAGAGCTGGACAGGGCCGTAGAACAACATCAACCCAGCAGCAGGACCGGTATCTGCTCCTTTGTGTGAGGAGGAACAGGAGGAGCTCTGCCAGAGCCTTACAAAATGACCTCCAGCAGGCTACTGGTGTGCATGTTTCTGACCACACCGTCAGAAACAGACTCCATGAGGGTGGCATGAGGGCCTGACGTCCTCGAGTGGGACCTGTGCTCACAGCCCAGCACCGTGCAGCTCGATTGGCATTCACCAGAGAACACCAGAATTGGCAGGTCTGCCATTGGCGCCCCGTTCTCTTCACAGATGAGAGCAGCTTTACACCGAGCACATGTGACAGGCGTGAAAGAGTCTGGAGACGCTGTGGTGAACGTTATGCTGCCTGTAACATAATCCACCATGTCACAGCCAGCGGTACCGTGACTGCTGTAGGTACCGGGATGAAATCCTGAGAGCGATTGTCATACTTTACGCTGGTGCAGTGGGCCTTAGGTTCCTCCTGGTGCAGTGGGCCTTAGGTTCCTCCTGGTGCAGTGGGCCCTGGGTTCCTCTTGGTGCAGTGGGCCCTGAGTTCTTCCTGGTGCAACGGGCCCTGGGTTCCTCCTGGTGCAGCACGCCCTGGGTTCCTCCTGGTGCGGGACAATGCCCGGCCTCATGTGTCCAGAGTGTTTCAGCAGCTCCTGGATGATGAAGGCATTGATGCCATTGACCGGCCCTCTCGTTCCCCTGACCTAAATGCAATGGAGCACCTATGGAACGTTATGTAACGGTGCATCAGATACCACCAAGTACAGACTGTCCCTGATGCTCTGATCTAAGTCTGGGAGGAGATCCCCCTTAACACCATCATGAGTATGCCCAGATGTTGTTGGGAGTGCATACAGGCCTCAGTGGGTTGATGATTTTGGTTTCCATTGACCATTGTTATGTCATTTAATTCCCAACAAATTATATAATGTACATTAGTAAAGACTTTCAACTTGAAAAAGCGCAGCCTTAAAGAAATGTAATGAGAAACTCTGACGTTTGTGTTTCCCATTCACACTTGAACGTCTCTAAACCACTGGCTCCTTTAAGTGACAGTTTCCTTAAGAACAGGTTATCTTATCGGCCTGCGAGGACACTTTGAACCTTTCGTCATCTAATCTGCCTGCTGAAAATCAACAGACAGAAAAAACACTGAACATCAACTTGACAGAGACAACAGACCTGCTGTCAGCATGAGTTAAACATCTAACTACACGGACACACAAACTGTCAAAACGTCAACGAATAAACGTTAATGTGTGTCCAGTATGTTATAGTTTAACGGGTTGATTCTACTTTTAAGGATTTTTTTATGGCTTTATTAATAGATGCCTTTCATTCCCGTAAAGACTGGCGGTAATTAAAGAGACAGATAATGAATTGCAGCACAGGTCATGATCTGAAATCAGACCTGTGACGTCACAAGTATCCAGTCTTAAGAGATTAACTCTGAGTGTCAGCAGAGACGTGTAGGGAGAGATTTAATGCCAAGACGGACCTTACTCAATGAAATTAAAACTGGACCTGAAGTCTGGGAGAACCTGAGCTTTTGCTTTGGTCTCTCTAAACCAAAATAAACCTGTGATGTTACAATTAAATACAGCAGAGGAGATTAAATCAGTGCTTCATGACCACTTCCCCCATCTTATTCACAGTATACTCTGCTTCCTAGATAAAGGTAAGACATGGAGACAGACATTGCTTTACCTCGATCTCCTGCAGTTGCTCCTGGTTGGTGGAGTACATCTGCTGCAGCCCTTGCTCCAGCTCCCTGTTTCGCTCCAGAAGACTCTTCCCCAGCTCGGCAGCCAGCTGCAGGTCTGCAGCAGAGACGGAGTGAGGAACCATCAGTGCTTTGGGTGCTCATAGTTTCGTCTCACTGATGGAGATATGACGACTTTGCTGAACAAGCAGCTTTGTGAGGTTTTGTTGTGGGTTGGCCGGAGTCCAGTAACCCACTTTTTAAAATATGTGCCACAAGGGTTAGCCCCTGTCCTGAGCTGGATATTCAAGATCTTAAAAATGAAGGACTGCTGGGTTTCTTATTATGTATTAACTGACCCGACAGACCACACGCTTCAGTGTGAAAGCATGAAGGAGGTGAATGAAGTCTTCATTTTAGACAGACCTTTTGTTTTTTTCACTTTGCCGCATATCTGAGTGTCCTGCTGACTCCTGTCTTTTCCTGCAGCCTGTCTAGGTGCCTCATTTCCACTAACACAGCTTATAGACTACACAAAACACCCTAAATTGAAATATTAAATATTATAGGGTCAGAAAATCACATAGAAATCCCCACAAATGTAACATCCTGTGCACCTGCAGGGTTTAATAGTGCTATAGTACTGTGGTACAAATTTTAAACAGCTTTAATATCCATATTTAAGTTATCTGAGTGTGACTAATATAAAAAGATAAATGTGGTTCAGAGACAAAGACTGAGAGGAAACTGTACCATGCTCAAGGTCTTGCTTGTCGTACCACGGTTCCTCCTCCTTGATCTCAAATTCTTGCTCCACGATCATGTCTGTCAGCATCTTCACGGTTTAAAGAGTCAGTCACACAGTCTGAGGATTATTTTTAATCATGACACAATGCTGATGAACGGTTCAGTCCGCGTCCCTCCCGGCGCTGTCTGCACGCCTGCAACCGGCACCGGTGTGTGCTCATCTCCACACAGACACACGGACAGACGGAGGGACAGACGGCTCACCGCTGACGACACTCTGCCGGCTGCGTGAGAGGGTGTGTTTCCGGTTTTGAATTTCAAAATACAAGCAGCTGATGGGACAAACAAATGTCTAGAAATTTGCATAATTCTGGATAAATGCATGACATAAAGCATAAATACCTGCTGCTGTTATTTATCATTATTCTACAGTTTAAGGTCCGTGTCTGTGTCCTTGAGGGCTTTCTGCCAGAAAGACATCCATTAGTTAAGGTTATGAAAAAAAATGGTTTGGGTTAAAATAAATTTCAGAAAGAGGTTTCTTGGAGAAGCCTACAAGGAAAACTTGTAAAAACAAAAAAGGATTATCATTATTATTTGTAGTGGTAGTAGTATTAATTATTTATTTTTTGTTTGATTTTATTGAACAAATTGCACATGTCACACATTAATTTTGTTTTATTTTTATTCAATTTTAATTTTATTGAACAAATTGCACTCATTTATTTTGACAGTAACAATAACCATGGTGCAAAAAAACAAGCCTGGGGGGTTTAGGTTGAATAAACTATATACAATGGCCATATACAATCAGCACACAACTCATAGGTGGAAAATAAGTGTCCCTATTTTTTATCCAGTCCAAAGTCCAAAGATTTACAATGAAACATTATTATTATTATTATTATTATTATTACTGGTAGTAGTAGTAGGCCATTAGTATTTTTTTTTTGGTTTTGTTTTAATTTTATTGAACAAATTGCACCTGTCACTCATTTTATTTTGACAGTAACAATAACCATGGTGAAAAAACCCAGCTAGGGGGTTTAGGTTGAATTAAAAATAAATAAATAAAGAGGAAGTAAAAACTAAAGGCACACTGAAAGCACATCTGTAACAGTACATACTTTTTGAATTACATTTACATACAATCAGCACGCAACTCATAGGTGGAAAATAAGTGTCTCTCTTTGTTATCCAGTCCAAAGTCCAAAGATTTACAAACAAAATGTCTCCCATGTATAGAGGCGTCCTGAATTATTCTACATGAACCTCCAGTAGCTATAAGTGGATGTAGTTTTTTAGATAAAAATTAACAATTAATATTCATCTTTGATATTAATTGCAGCCCTACAAGACAATGTACACAAACTAGGAACAAGCACAAACTAAAAACGTGCAGAAAAAAAGAGAGAAAATAAACAAACAAATAAATAAATAATGTAAAAATAACTGTGTGGATACATAAAATATAATATAAATTAATAATATAGTAATACCTGTATTCAAATGTCACATGATGTGCCTTCTTCTGTGTGCACAAGTTCGAGTGGAAAACAACACTGCGCATGCTCAGAATTAATTACCTGCTGCCCCGCCGCCATTTGATTGGCTGTTAGCAAAATGCCGTTGTTCTCGTTAGCTAGCAGCTGTTGGAAGTTATTTCCCCCAAAGAAGTGTCAGAGTCTACTTTTTTATAGAAAAACTCGAGTTTACACACCTCGGCGCCCATCAGCCGCGGGATATTGTTATAAACCAAACTTCTGGTAAAGATAATCAGATTTAAAGTGGAGTGGTACTGCGGGAAAATGGCTAACTGCTAGCTTGACAGGGAAGACGTCACGAGGGGTTCATGGTCAAGACTAGAGTGTCTGAGGATTACCCAACATGGCGGCAGCAGGCCAACACTTGTGTAAAGCCACCTTGAGGAGAACAGGTAGGTGGTCACTTAATTAGTGTACCATCTGTGTTAAACTGTGAAATAGCGCTTTATGTTAATTTGTAAAATTGTGTAGTTGTCTGGTTAAAACGCCACATATAGTGAATTAAATCATTTTGTGAATGAATGTTGTCATAACCTAAATGTCAGTGCTCTGGTTTGAAATAAATGTGATTACTTTCTTTTTTCACTTGATTTTTTATTAATAGTTTTGTAATATTTCTATGTCAGTCACATCAGGGTCATAAAATAATTCAGTTATTAATAACTAATGTTTACCCCTCACTTAATATTCACTGTAGCTCTGAATATGATTAATCTTTATGAAGTGTATGTAATGCACTACAGAATCACACTCAAATAGGAAAATACAGCTGGGGTTATGAAAAAGGATAGCCAAACTACAAATCAATAGTAGTGTGTTTTGGTGTATTGTGGTATGTACTGTAGTGTGTGGATTGTGGTCTATGTATTTTATTGTGCCTTCTATGTTTACAGCGTATTGTGGTTGTATGATGTTTTAAACTGTATATTTTAATAACATAGTAGGTCTACATGTAAAGGCCCAACTAGGGACAGGAGTTGTAAATTAGCAATAGCTATAAACTCTCTGTGCAACACATCAGTCCCATACTCTGTATTGGAGCTATGTTAAATTGCATCGTTCCTGTCAAATAAAATGACATTAAAAGAAATAAAATACACAAGTGACAATAACTATCATAAACCATCATGTTCATGACAATAACAAAAAGATGACATTTGCGATATGAAACGGAAAACAGCAAACCTAACAGCAACTACAAACTACTCAGTTCAGCGTGCTGGGAAATGTGGCCGTCGCTACAATAATACCAGCTACCTAAACAAAAACTGCTTGCTTAAATACACATTTTACAGCCTTCATAAATAGTTTATCTGTTGATTGTTATCCCAGTCTAGCATCATCTTTTTGAGTCTTGTACAGAGCCCATTTCCCCCATTTTCTTTCCAGTTATGCTTCTTGTAGATTCAGTATGTGTGTCAATTTCTTCAAAAAGATTTCTTCCACAGCTGTTAGCCACTGGTCCTTCATTGGTCGTGTTTCTTTACTCCAGTTCCTAGTCATAGCTTTCTTGCTTGCTACTAGCAATATTTTGATCAAGTATCTATCACTAGCAATCATTTACATAGATTAAGCCCAAACAACTGTTAGGAACCTCCTATTCTAGAATGTGCTTAAGCTCTTTACATATAATTTCCCAAAATAGTTTTTTTTTGGACATTTTGAAAAACATGAGAGTGGTCTATATCAAGAGACCTGCACTCTCGCCAACATTTCTGCCAACTATGGAGATGTGTTGTTGAGTGTTTTTTTGTCTTTTTAATATACTGCAAATTTTACTTACCTCTCAGATTTTCAAAACTCTTCAGCCCCCCATCCTTTTCCAAATCACACCAAGCTTTTTCCTTTTGCTCCCCATTGCTTACATCCTTATTTTGGAGGTTTGAAATTTCTACCATAAGCTACCCATTTAAAAGTATATGCCTCGTTTTGAATCTTAAACTTTTTCAATACTTCAAACCACAGATCTAATGTGTGCACTGTTGTTGGATGCATATAAAATTTTAGTTCCTTGTATAGTTTATTATCCCCAATCGTACTTTGAATTTGAATTTGATTTGTTTCTTTTTGTTATCTGTCCATTTTGCTTTAAATTCTGTCTTACACCAACATTATACAGGTATGAACTGAGCGGCATAAAAGTACTCCATCAATTTTGGAAGACCCATGCCACCTCTATCTTTGGGTAGCTGGAGAGTTTTACATCTGATACTAGGTCGTTTGCCCCCTAAAACAAATCTAGATTCTGTCCCAACGTATAAGTTGACCTAGTGGGACTTATACTGGTAGAGATTGAAACAGAGAAGTCAGGGTAATATATTCATTTTAACTATCTCAATTCTTGAATTTATGTCCAGTGGTAAGGCAGAGCATCTTGTTATATCCTGTTGTAGTTCTTGTTTTAACTGTTATAATTTGCTCTATACAAATCAGAAATGGTTTCAGTGATCGTCACATCCAAATATTTAATTGATTTTTAGATTCCAGTTAAGGTCATATGATTCCTGGGTCATTTTTGATGGAATATAATTGAATGCTAAGATCTGAGTTTTAGAAATATTTAAAACAATTTGGATTTTTGTGGTTGAGTGATGACCGCTTGTTTCTTTCCCAAAGGTGAGTTCCATGCTTTTATTATGAAGGTTCAACCGCGTGGTTTCCAGTGTAGACCTGCGCCTCTCTGTGAGTTTGAATGTCAGATCACCACACCTGCTCCTCTGTTTGGTTCCTCCCTTGGAAACCGCAGGGTTTTCAGGAGTCTGACCACACGGGGGCGCTGCAGCCATTAAACACTTCTACTGAGATAATTTCACCACAGCAAGAATATCAATGCTGTTACGGAATTTTATTAGGATAATGGTTTCAGTAGGTTATTGATAAGACATTAGTTTTAGCTTAGTTTTCTGTGCTTTGTGTATTATTATTTGCCTGTAATTTAAACAAACTCTGGGCTCTCTGTGGAGTTGTTTTGCAT
This sequence comes from Epinephelus lanceolatus, assembly GCF_041903045.1. NCBI lineage: Eukaryota > Metazoa > Chordata > Actinopteri > Perciformes > Serranidae > Epinephelus > Epinephelus lanceolatus. The sequence goes on along the minus strand of NC_135754.1, from coordinate 28,378,348 downwards.
TATGCAGTGTAGAAAGATGGCGTGGAAATATCACAGCAATATGTTCACATAGCGGTAAGGGGCTGACAAAACCATGTAAACAAATGAAAATGAAATAAAAAATAAGTGACTCACCATTACAAAATGTAGCCAAAAAGCAGCACTTTCTCTCTCTTGCACACTCGGGCTGTCATGATTAGTCGACTAATCGATGACTAATCGACTATTAAAATAATCGGTGACTGTTTTAGTAGTCGACTAATTTTGAGTCATTTTTCATGGAAAAGTACTATAAAAGTACCCCAAAATACTCTTACTGCAGCTTCTTACGTTCAGATATTGGCAGCTTTACACATACAATTTTGGGGTTTGGGTGAGACAGACCGACATTTTTCAACATTTTAACACATTTTTCGATGAAATGATTAGTCGACTAATCGAAGAAATAATTGACAGATTAGTCGACAATGAAAATAATCGTTAGTGGCAGCCCTATTGCACACTCCTGCATGTCCATCATACTGTATCCTTATGTCAGTTTCTTTTTCTGATTATGACAGGTCCCTGCGAAATCACTGTGAAGTTTCTATAACAGTGTACCTACAAACTGGGCACAGATAATTTGACTTATTTGAAACTCTATTATGTTGCTCTGCAAACTCATTTATCAAAGCAGTGATTACCATGTCTTTTTTGTGCAGTCTTTTTTTTTGTTGCTGACAAATGCTGCTGACCAGCATGCAACCTAATATGACTTGATATTTGTATGAGTTTTTGATAATAATCTAGTTACTTAAAAGCCCTTTTTCATGTGGCATTTGCATGATACTGCCTGCTCTTGTGGTCATTTTTGCTGTGATATTTTCAAGGTATATTTGCAAAACGTTCCCAGTCAACTACATTTAGGAATCCAAAAGTTGTTGCCCCAATTTTGCAACAAAAAGCACCCTTTTAGCACCCCTTGTCACATGTTGCAGATGTCCACAGTCAGTGGTTGGACTCCTGCAGATGGCTAAACTGTCAAAACTTAAGAAGCAAAGATTTAAAAGTTAGTGAAAAGAAGCATAAAAAGAAATAAGTTTAAATATGTAAATCAGAAAACTTTAAAATTAAGTACTTAAACTGAATTTGTTTAGTTTTCTGTACACACATCACTTTCACTTCCAGTGATAATATAGATAATTATAATTTATGAGTAAAATAGTTCATGTAATCAGAGATGGAAGGTAACAAAAAAAAAAATCTATTCATTGTGTTTTTATGGTATTTACTCAAGTACTTTCTTTTTATTGTATTTTAATCTTTGTATTAACAGTTTCAACACATTGTATTTGGTGGTCAATACTTCCAGTTTGTATATTAAAAACCCCACAAACTTGAGTAATAGGTGTAATCGTACAAATCCGGACAAAAATAAATAAAATAGACGTGAGTATGAACACACACATGAACACATGCAGGGGTTTGCCTAATTGGTTTTCAGATTTACATTAATTAAAATTACGATTTTACATATTAATTATGATATCATGGAGCTACCATTTAACCACTTTACACTCTATAACAGGTTCTACAGTTGCTATAAATAACAAGCACAAGCAGATTTTCGATCTCACCTCGCTGCTTTTGTTTTTGGTCCTCAGGGTTTGTTTTCTAGAGCTGGTGGCACTTCAACAGGCTGCGTCTCGGTGAAGCCGTTGACTCAGAGCCAGCAGGTCATCACTGTTCAGAGGCATAGACAGTGAAAGGGATGTTTTTTGACTTTTCTTCTGTTGCTGACCCCACCTGACGGTTGCAGTGGGACATCAGAGAAAGAAAGAAAGTGCAACACTGAGTTCCCTCAGACTGGAATAACATGTCAATAGTTGAGTCATCTTTCAGAGAGGGAAAGTTTTTACCTCAAGTAGTCAAGGTGGGCCGGGACAGAGGTGGTGACATACAGAGCGGATGGGATGCTTTGATGATTTTTATTTCTGGAGTAACTGAAAGCTTGGGGCCTTGAATTCTCTAGCAATAAAACATCCTCAAGAGTTAAGGGATTTACTCTTCATGATGATATCCATATGTCAGAATGATCCAAGAGTCTGAAGCATGTATAAGCAAGTCTAAACAAAGTGTGCACTACAGACTGTCCTTATGTTATTTTCTCTTATTTTGAAGTGTGTAGTTTGACATTTTGTTCTTTTAGGAGCAACCAAAAGCACTTAACCACTTGCCTAAGATGCGCAGAACCTTTTAGTTTTTTAAAACCATAACTGCTTAGCCTGTTGGGGGTCGCAGGAGCCTATCCCATTTGGTGAGAGACAGGATACACCCTGGACATGTCACCAGACTATTACAGGGCTGACACACAGAGACAGACAACCATTCACACTCACATTCACACCTACGGACAATTTAGAGCCACCAGTTAACCTGCATGTCTTTGGACTGTGGGAGGAAGCTGGAGTACCTGGAGAAAACCCACGCTGACACGGGCAGAACATGCAAACTCTGCACAGAAGGGCTCCCCCACCCCACGGTTTGAACCAGGAACCCTCTTGCTGTGAGGCAACAATGCTAACCACTGCACCAACGTTTTTTAAACCCTTTCATTTAAAAGCAAGATTTCAATGAAAAGGACTTGTAAGCTGCATTATGAAGATGTGTATTCCCATCAGTAGGTGGCAGCGTAGTCTCATAGTTTCAACTGAAGCTCTGCATTCCCAACATGAATATCTGTCTTCCATTCAAACAAAGAAGACACTGATTTACAGAAAATTTTTAATTTGAGCACATTAAAAGAAACAGGCGTGACATTAACATTATTTTAAAATTGTTTTTATTAAAATTAATGAACATGATCAGAGAGGACGGACCACGGGATGTTGATGCACAGTACAGCTAAGGTTCAGCTTTGATCAGCTGCACAGTCAGATTTCAGTTTCATTATCAGATGCAGGCAGATGAATGCATTCTCCACGGTGGATGTTTTCTCTGAGAAACATCCTGCCAGCTGATGATAAATGATGTGCTGCTCTGGACCCCAGAGGAGGAGGATGAGTGCAGTGTCAACCTCTTCACCCTCTCCTCCCATTGCTTTCTTTATCCCTTAAATTCATGCAAAACAGGCGTCTGTTGAGAAGTACTTGTGGGGGTGTTTATGTGTAATGAGTCATGTGGTTTTACGTTTCCACCTTAATCCATGTGTCTTCTATTCATAGTCAAAAGTATGTGGACCAACATCTGATTATTGAACGTCTAATTTCTAAAATCATTGCCGTTAATCTGCTGCTGTAACAGCCTCTTTTTTATCTGGGAAAGCTTCCTATAAGATTTTGGTACCTGGCAGCAGGGATTTTCTGCCACTGAGCCACAAGAGCATTAGTGAGGTCAGGCACTGATATGAGACCAGGCTTGTAGTCGATGTTCCAGCTCATCCCAAAGGTGTTGGATAGGGTTGAGATCAGGGCTCTGTGCAGGCCAGTGAAGTTCTTTGGCACCTAATTGAGAAAACAAACCATTTTTCATTGTCATGTTGAAACAGGAAAGAGTCCGCCCAAAATGACACATACACATTATATTGGATATTGTTGTATGCCGTAGCATTACTGGAAATTCACCACGATCAACTTACTGTGAGTGGATATCAAAAAAGGGAAATCCAAGGCACTCGTCTTTAAATGTATAGAAAGCCTTTGTTTAAAAAATGGCTGTTTCATATAGAAAAGGTTAAAACATGATGAAAGTGGGTTACAGCCCACGTGTTTCAGCACAAAAGCCTTCTTCAGGGTGTAACCCTCAGCACACTAATGCTCCTTACAAAGGATGATTAGGAACACCTGAGTAGGTAGGAGGAGCTCCTTCTATAGGATGATTGGAATCACCTGGGTAGGTGGGAGGACAATAGAAACATGAAAGATAACAGATCATGACCAATAGATGGCTCCACCAATTGTTAAACAATTAAATACAGAGAAAAAGAAAGAAAAAACACTGTATCTGTAATGATAGAAAAAAGTTACAAAAAAGTACTGAAATTAATGTCTTCATTTAGACCTGGATAGATAGTGGCTTTCATTTGGTAAATATAAAAAGTCTCTCTCTGCAAAAGTAATTTGAGTCTGTCACCACCTCTAATGTTTTTTTGAATACTTTCTAGGCCTTCAACCATGAGTGAACCAGGATTGCTGTCATGTGCTTCATAAAAGTGCTTAGCCATTGGGTAATCAAAGTTTGCTTTTCTAATAGCATACTTATGTTCAGAGACTCTGTCTTTTAAACGTCGCTTAGTGCGGCCTATATAAAAACAACCACAGGTACAGGACAATCGATAGACCACAAACATAGTATTACAGTTAATGAATGACCTGATGTCATAAACCTTGTTAGTGTTAAAGTCACTGAATTGTTTGCATTCTTTGATATTGGCACAATGTTTGCACAAGCCACATTTATAAGTACCCTTCACAGGTCGATGAAGCCAAGTTTTTTTATCGTAAGCAGAGAGATGGCTAGGCACCAGCCTGTCACGTAAAGTGGGGGGCCTTTTAAAACTGATTTGAGGAGGAACAGGAAAAACCTCTCTGAGCAGAGGGTCACTCTTGATTAAATTCCAATTAGAATGCACAATCTTTTTTACAGAGTTTGCAAAAGAACTATATTGTGTGACAAAGTAAATTTGCTCTGGTTTTGAAAATTTTTGTTTATTTGTCATCAAGAGCTCAGATCTAGGTATAGATTGGGCTTTTTTGTAAGCACTCTGAACAATCTTAGCCTCGTAGCCTCTATTTGCAAATCTGTTTGACATAATTTTTGCCTGATTTTCAAATTCGGAGTCAGTGTCACAAATACGTCACAGACGTTGAAATTGTCCAAAAGGTGTATTGTCCTTCAGCCACTTAGGGTGGAAACTGTCAGCCCTTAATACTGTATTTTTATCTGTTGTTTTTCGATATACTGTGGTATGCAATTTGCCACACTCACCTTTGGAGATGGTCAAATCCAAAAAATTAATGCTGTTTTGAGAGTATTCAATGCACAGTTTTATGTTTCTGTTGTTAGTGTTCAAAAAATCATAAAACAGTAAGAGTTCCTCCTCAGAACCTGTCCAAAACAACAAAATGTCATCAATATACCTCCCCCACCATTTTATCTTGTCATTATATCTGGTGTGAACGACTTCTTTTTCCCATAGTCCCAAAAAAAGAGAGGCATAATTAGGAGAAAAACGGGCCCCCATAGCAGTACCTCTATCTTGAATATACAATTGATTTTGGAAGAGGAATACATTATTTTTAAGAATCAATTCAGTGAGCTGTAGAATGAATTCAGAAGGAGGCAAAGAGTCCATAGGCCTGCTCTGTAGAAAATATTCTAGAGCATTTAGTCCATCATCAATGTTAATGTTGGTATACAAGGACTCTACATCTAAAGTTACCAAAAAACAATCAGGAGGAATTCTCATTTCATGAAGTACCTTTAAAACATGAGTAGTGTCCTGAATATATGAGGGCAAATGTTGGGCGAAAGGCTTGATATGAAAGTCCACAAATTGAGAAGCAGGCTCTGTAAGGGATGCATTGGGTGATATAATAGGCCTCCCTGGAGGAGATTCAAGATTTTTATGAACCTTAGGGAACATGTAAACCACAAGAAATCATGCTCCTGCTTGGAAATCCAACCTGATATGAGACCAGGCTTGTAGTCGATGTTCCAGCTCATCCCAAAGGTGTTGGATAGGGTTGAGATCAGGGCTCTGTGCAAGCCAGTGAAGTTCTTTGGCACCTAATTGAGAAAACAAACCATTTTTCATTGTCATGTTGAAACAGGAAAGAGTCTGCCCAAAATGACACATACACATTATATTGGATATTGTTGTATGCCGTAGCATTACTGGAAATTCACCACGATCAACTTACTGTGAGTGGAACTGGAATCCCACACATTTCTTTCAGCGCATTTTGCCTCCATGGGGAGCTGCTATCTGTCTGATTGCTTGGGTTTAGCGCCAGTGCATCATTTCATGCTGCGTTCCTATTGCTTGGTTAGTAGACATAGGTGGTAACAGCAGTCACACAGTAAGATGGTCATCCTTCGGCTATAGGGTATATACTTACGATACAGAAGTCTCCTATAAAGTATACAGGGATGCTCTTTCGAAATATTTACCACAACAAAAATTTATTAAAAAGCCATTTGAGCATTTTATCCTCAGACAGCCAAAACCAACCAGGGTTTTGTATTTGTATTTTTTTCAGTTGACTGCTTAGGTACACTAAACTATAAAATACCTAATTAAATTTGCCCTCAGCGACACCAAGATCAGATAAATATTGCTCTTTGTGCTGCCAAAGAGCCTCAGTTGCCAGGGGCAAGGTACCAGCTCCTAACTGAGGACACAGGGACCTTTGTCCTCCCTCTAAATTATAACACATTGTTCTATGTTGTGTCCTTTGATTTGGCTGTATTTTGAAGGACTTAACAACGAATACTCAGCTGGAACTTGAGATTTGTGGCCTTCACTAATAGCATTTTAGCCATGCCAGCAGAGTGCCTCTAATTTTGTCCAGTCTGTATTTCATGGCAGGTATTACTGTATACCGGGGTATTTAGAAATCCTGAAGGTATGACTTCAAATATTGTCAAAAATACAAATGCTCCTCCTTCTATTAAACTGATATGGAGATGCTGTATTAAGGCAATGTATTGTAGCACAGTGTATGCCACCAGAGGTCAGTCTCTACTAGGCTTGTCACAGTACCAGAATTTCAGTTGTTGATACCACTACCAGTGAATTTCCATGATTCTCGATACTCATTCGATACCACGATAAAAATAAAAAAACAGAAATCATGTATTTCTAAATTCACTATTTTATTAGGGTTAGTTACAACGTAAGGTAGCGAGTACTAGTAGCCACCCCTATAAACGTAGTAAGCTGGCTCTCAAACCCAAATAATGTATATTTCAGGATAAGCAGGCTACAACATGGTAAATTGAAACTCATTCACCTTGAATTCTTTAAACAAGTCAGGGTGTCTGTCTTTTAAGTGTTTAGCCAGGTTTGAAGTGTTTCTTCTTTTGGTTGAGTTTATAATTACTCTGCTTTCGTCTGCCTCAAATGCAAAATATCTCCACACACAACTCCTACTACCTGACTTTTAGACAAGCCGAGGTGGTGTTGCTCCAGCAGCACTTGTAGAAGCCATTGTTTCTTGGAAAGACGATGGAGAACAGGCGTTCTTCTTCGGCGCTCGTCCTTGGCACAGACTGACGCGCATATAGTGCCTCCGTCAGTTCCGACAGGAATCGACACGGCCCGCTGAGGCCAAAGTTATATCCGGTACTTATGATACCGAAAAAAAAAAACAGGTACTGACGTATTTTTTGTGTATTGGCATCGACTTGGTACCGAAGTATCGGTTCTCATGACAACCCTAGTTTCTACTGGTGGGACAGGCAGCTGAGCTGAGAAAGATGGCAACTGCAAGTGGTGGGGATAACGTTACAGGACTGGTAAAAAAAGAAAAATGCCTTTCCCCTGTTGGGGAGTATTGCCACATATAACTGCATCTTGAGATTACTTTTTTTTTTTTAAATTACAAAAGCAGTTTATTAGCCACATGATTTTATTCAACACATCATCAGTGTTCAGCACACCGATGTGTCGGTATCCGCCACGGCAGTATGTCATCAGGTCCTCCAGCAAGAAGGACACTTAAGCACCCTTTCCACCACACTTTCGGTATGGTACCTTTGGAACCAGCAAGACTTTGCTAAGTAGGCTAATGGCTTATAAGAAACACAGCATTGCAGGCTAGACAATGTCGTACATGCTACAATGACTTCTATCACCAGTAGCTCAGCTTTTAAAAACACAAATGCCGTCATATACAGTATACCCTAGTGAAATGTCAGGATGGTAAGGTAAGACTGACCTCTAGTGGCAGGTGTTGTGCGCTACATCACCTCAATACAGCATCTCCATATGAGTTTATTAGACATTGTAGTGTCTGTACTTTTGACAGTATTAAAAATCATACCGTCTGGATTTCTAAATACCCTGGTATATTGATGCCACCCAAGGCTAATACTCTTTAGCCTCAGGTGTACTCTGTATGTTTAGCGTTAATGTTAGCATGCTAACACGCTAAATTAGGGCCTTTTTTTCCTCTCAGCAACGGCATCTTTTTTTTCCCATTGTTTCCAATGAGGAGAAAGAACATGCTGCCTTCTACAGAAAAACTGCCTCACCTAGCGGCTTTTTTCAGAGCACTCTGGCTTTTTCGAGTGGCTGCTCCGAGTGCTTCTAGTTGAAAATCTCTGACGTTTGCAGTAAGGTGCTGGTGATGTCACTGCTGCTCCTTCAGCTGGGCTACTGTAACGACAAACACAGAAAAGCCCATTTCAGTCAGACAACTCACGTTTTAAATGTTTATTTCAACAGCAGAACATAGTTAGAGTTTGGCGTCTAGGCTCCGGCCTAATCGCTCCCCGCAGATATGTTTACATGAGATACTGGGGAGTGATGATTAAATATTCCCCCCTATCCGGAGCCTGCAGACAGATGCTGAAAGAATATTTTACCAAAAAATGCTACGTGGACACACACCCTACGATGGTGAATCTGATACCTGCTAAACATTTGCATGTTAGTATCATCATCATTGTGAGCATGTTATCCTGAAGACGTTAGCATTTAGCTCAAAGTGCTGTCATGCCAAAGCCTCAGCGAGGTAGTTCTGCAGTCAAAATGAGGTTTGGAGACATTTTTACATGGAAGCTTAAAAAGCCTTAAGACAATAAAGATAAAAAAAGACAGTAAATCTCCAGTATTTGTCACCGGAAGGTTTTATCTCTTATTCTGTAAGGACAGTATTCTGGCCTGGCAGTTAATTTCTTCCATTAAAAAAAAAGAATTAAAGTCGATGGTACAATTAAATCATCATTATGACCCATGAGTCAGAGTCTTAGTCTACTGGTGTCACTGACGAGGAAGCTGAGTCACAACAGATTTTCACACACAGATTGTGTTTGTCAGGCCGGAGCAGCCACAGATACATCTCACTAACTCACTAACCCTGAGCCAAATGATTCAGCCAGGTCGAGGATTAGCTGCTGTAACATCACAAGCTTTTCCTTTAAGGCCTCTTAGCTCCAGCCCTTTCATCTCACATGTGTCTCTCTTCCCTTCTTGTGCTCCACCCTCAGTGTGTTCCCTCTCTTCCCATCCTGTCCTCCGCCATCCTCCCGATTTCTCCATCTCTGTTTTGCGGCTGTCAGCGAGATGAGAGAAGAGGCAGAGCAGGAAGCAAGAGCTCTCTGCAGGGAGTCGGCTTCTCAGAGTGATAAAATAGCTGTGATCTTTTTTTCTGCAGAATCAACACTGTTTGTGTCTTCCCCCCTATCTACACTTACACCCGTGGCATTTTTGCTTTTATTGATGTTGTATTGCCTTTTCATTTTGGATTTCACGGGGTGTGAAATGCCAAACGACAGAATGGGACCCAATGCACTCCTTCAGCCCTCCTGTTATTTTATCTCGTGAAGTGTTTTTCAAATGCAAAGCCAGGTATCCAATCATGTTTTCTCTGTGGCAGTAAAGGCTTCTTAAAGCAGCACAATAAAGGGTTTGCAAGTAAAAGGAAGTCAGATAAACTAAGGGAGGAAATTGAAATATTACAGGCAAGGGTGCAGGCAAACAGGATGATTACCACTGTGTTCACCAACCCATTCACACATTCCTCCTCTTCCCCGCAGCGATTTGGGTAAGTGATGGTGCTCCTCGCTGGCATAGCGTGGAAGCAGTGACATTAATGGGCGGCAGCAACCGGTAATGAGTCGTTAAAAGAGAGATTTGGAGCTTTTACTGATCCGTTTCCATACCAACTGTATAAGCTGTGGGGACTGGATCCTCTCGATGTTTCTGGGGGGGGGGGCGAGGAGGAGCTGGGTGTAATGGGATTTGACGAAGTGCTTCTGGGTAGAACTTCAACACACACACACACACAACACATATGGCAAAACCTCTCGAGTGTGTGTGTGCTTGTTTTAAGTTAATCTTCAAAGCTCGAACGTTTTACAGAAATCCATCGTGACAGGCAGAGAGCAGCGAGCCTGCAGCGATTTTAATTTGTTGTGATTTTATTTGACTCGTCCTCTGCCATGTTTTTTTTTTTTTTCCCTCCACCGCCCTTTTGTTCTGGACATGTACACAACAAACAGTCAAGGATTGGGAGATATGCTCGCACTGAGAGGAGCCGCTGCGTTGCCATGACGACCAGGCGTTTGCAAAAATCAGCGTGATGCCAACTCTCATCCAGGATCACATATGGGCTTGCGTGGGGAATAAAAAAAAACACACACACAGAGATATAAAGACGCTGGCATGAGCAAACTGGCACGCATGCTGTATACTGTATGTGCATGCATGTGTGTGTAACAGACATTACTTTATTATTGCACCAGTCCATCCATGCTGTTTACACACTGAATGCAATAAACAGAAAATTAGGAATGTGAAAAATCGGAAAAAGAGACAGAGATAAGCAGAGAAAGAAAGATGATGATGATGATGGTGATAACAGAAATTGGATTTGGTTTAAAGATAGCAAACTGTTATCACTGAACACTGAAAGGCAACGTTGGCAGGGGAAACTATGAAACTTAAAAAAAAAGTTTAATTTCACAAGTAATCTCCCACCCTGGGGCCCGTGGGTAAAACAAAACTCTGTGAAGTAGATGAATTTAGCTAATCTCCCTCGCACAGCTTCAGGGGATCACAGAGGCACAGGGATAGAAAATTACACTAGTGCCTAGTTTGGTGCTTACATTTTATGAAACCGGGACAACTCATTCCTCTGATATGCCGAGCATAGATGTTTGTATCTCTCTATTCTCAAACACTAGAAGAAAAACTTGCTTTTAACCAGCATCCAAGAGGAAAATTAGTCTGAGAGGATAAGAGGCGTCTGCATTTACAGGTTAAAAAGAGTGCCTGACAGATGTCTCCCGCTCAGATGTTTTCTGTTGTGTGTGTGGATGAGGGGAGATGTGGCTGATGTTGCATCGAAACACAGTGCTGATACAGCAGACAGAAGCAGTGATGGATGGTGTGTGTGTGTGTGTGTGTGTGTGTGTGTGAGAAGAGATACTAAACTCCAGTTTTACAAAAGCAGCCCAGTTAAATGTCCAGTGTGCAGGATTTAGGGGCATCTGTTGGCAGAAACGGCATAATAATTCTAACTATGTTGTATAATCACCTGGAAATAAGAATCATTTTGTTTTGTCGCCTGACAGTGAGGTGTTTACATCTACATACATATGGAGCATACCATCTTCCATGGAGTCCGCCATGTTGTGCCTGTTACGTTCCCCAGCCGCCTGTGTATTTATTATGTGTATGTGTTTATGTCTATGTAGTCTATGGCTTTGATCATCAAGTTTAGTGGAGAGTCAGACCTCTCTTTCTGTCTGGAGATTGTGTGTGTGTATTGTGTTAACAGGTGTGCAGGTGATTCGCTGGACGATCGTGGTGTTGCTCCGACTGGATTGGCTGAGCAAGGGGCTCGGCCTTCAGTGTCAACGGTCGCCTACTGGATAACAAGCGTGACGTCACCGCTGCCGGATTGGTGGAGCAAGGGGCTCGGCCTTCATAACGCCGGCCACACGGAAGCCACGGCCCCACTCTCGTACATGGCAGCAGCACATTGTATCGTTCTCTGGTTTTGTGATTGATAAGTACTTTGTTGTGTGATCCACGTGTGATTATTTAGCTTGCCTTGCTAAATAATTAATTCTTTTGTTAAGACCAGCGCCTTAGGGCCAACTGAGTTGTTTGTGTATATTGTAAATAGTCATTGTCACATATTATTGTTTGCACGGAGCGTAGGGGTGAGCTGCTATTTTTGTTACACCTGTTTTCTCCTGTTTTTCGTTAGCCTAGGGAGTTAGGCCTAGTATTGTATTTTTCTTTCTTTTGTTTTTGTTAGAAATCAGTTATTTCGCTGGTCGGTAGACAGGTTGCTTTTTGTTTGTTGTTTTGGCCTGGGCTCACCCTGATTGTCTTTTGCTCCATTTTGTGTGCGATATTGTACAGTGTGTTTTTGGAGTGTGTAGCAATAAATTGCTCACCTGTACATTTACTCCCGTGTTTCTGTGTGTCCTTATGTTACGCACCCACACCCCTAGACCGGGGCGTAACAGTGCCATAGTAGTCCAAACTGGACAAACCAAACACTGGCTCCAGATAGGGCCTTTTGCATTTTCGCTTCGGCCACCATAGTCTCCTACAGGCTTGGCAATTGGGAGTATTAGTTTTGCAACTTCACCGCTAGATGCCACTAAATCCCACACAGTGGCCCTTTAAGAGATGAAAGGATTAGTTGATGAATCAGTTAGTTAATTAACAGAATATTAATCTTCAACTGTCTGATCAATTGATTAAGACTTTTTTTAAAAAAAAAAAAAAAAATACTAGATAATAATGATGGTCAGTCCACCACTTTGCTCCAGACTCTCAACATCTTTTGGATGTCTTGTCATGACATTTAATTCAGACATTCATTGTTCCCCGAGGTTGTATCCTAATGACTTAGGGGGTTTTCTGCCTCTTCATCTTTTGCCGTCATCAGATTTAAATTTAAATTTGTGCAATATTTTGGTTCAAGACCAAATGCCTACAAAACAAATGACATTTCTATCAGCCTCAACTGTACTTTGTCCACCTATCCATCCATCTGGCCTCTTGACCTCTCATCCGAGGTTGGATCACCAACAAGGGTAGCAGGCAAAGCAAGGTTTTCCAGACGTTCCTCTCCCTAGCAACATTTTCCAGCTTCTCCTGGTGGATCCTGAGGTGTTCCCAAGCCAGATGAGATAAATAATCTCTGTAGTGTATTCTGGGTCTATCCCGGTTTCTCCTACCTGAAAATCTTCATAGGAAGGTGCCCATGAGGCATTCTGATCAGCTGCCCAAACCACCTCAACTAGCTCCTGTGATGTAAATGTCGTCATCTGCCCATATCCACAAGGGTCCATGTGGACCCCAATGTGGACATCTGCCCGCAGCCTAAACTTTCTGTTTGCATAGCAATTGCGCTGACTGTGCATGCTCCAGATACAAAACATTATTTGGCCAAAACCAACAATCATGGAAGCTTTTCTCCCTTTCATGAAGTCACAGATTTCTTTCTTAGTGTACATGCATCTTCTTCTCGATTTCTATGGTGGTTGGCAAACAAACTTGTGATGCATTACCGCCACCAATAGGAATGGAGCGTGGCTCGGGAAATGAGCTTATATGTGGAACGTCAGACCGACGCGGACCCTTATTTTAGTATAAATGGAACAGTGTGTGCGACCGGTAGTAGTCTGGAGCCGTGTGTGGGTTGCAGAAAGTATGTCCGAGCCTTAAGGACAAGCCCAGCCACCATACAGAGGAAACTCAATTTGGCCGCTTGTATCAACAATCTCATTCTTTCGATCGCTACCTGATGTTCATGACCATAGCTGAGGAATGAACATAGATGGACTGGTAAATTGAAAAATGTGCCTTCAGACTCAGCTCCCTCTTTACCACAGTGGTCCAGCACAACGCCCATGCTTCAGCAATCCGCCTGTTGATCTCAACCTCCTTTGTACCCTCACTCAAGAACAAGACCCAAAGGTACTTGAACTCCTTCACTTAGGGTAGATTCATCACGATACAATATTATGTCAGTTCCTTGGACCACAGTATGATGTTTGCTGATATCACAATGTCTGCCACAATATGATTTCAATGAACTTCATTTCAGGGGTTTGTGATCGATCTGAGATGATCCTCATTGTCTTCTTCTTGGTTGCTTGCCCTTTTCCACCTGGTGCTAGGCCGCTAGCACTGTTTGACGGAAATGGTGACACAGACTTGCCATGGAAATTTCAAAATCTTAAAGAAGACAAAAGGTATCAATGTTTTCACTTTGCATCTATGATATTGGATTGTCGATCATTGAATCAATATGTCAATCTAGAACGGTGTATTACGCTATTTGTAGTAACTTACTACCTATCTTGAGGGAGGAATCCACAGTTTTCCAGCAGAGAACCACGGCCTCAGACTTGACCGACTCTCCTCCTGACCACTTCAGACTCAATTGCTGGCAGAACCATGTCATCTGCAAAGAGCAGAGAAGCTCTTCTTAGGTCTAAGGTCCTTCTAAGGTCTCCATCTTTATCCTGCCGCCCAGCCGACAATGCACCCAACCCCAATACCTGTCCTTGCATGGGGTGAGCTCACAGGGCTGTATTCTGTGTTTAGTGCAAATTATAGCACGCTTGATAGAAATGATTGTACCTGCTAAACATTAGCGTGTTAACATTATCACTGTTAGCATATTAGCTCAAAGCACCCTGACAAAGCTGCTATGGCTGTAGACTTTGTAGAAAGTTTTTTGTTTAATAATAAATGCCGAACATTACCCAGATCCAAATGTTCTAGAAGATAAATCTTTATTTCCGAGTGATTTTGCTTATCACTGCACCTTGGTGTGATTGCATTTTCTTTGGGTGGGGTGGGGGTGGGTGTGGGGTCTGATAAGTTTAAGGAAAAAGCTGAGTTGACCACTTCTCTCCAGCAGTGCAGTCCAACTGCTGAGTGAAGACAAAACGTCCTGGCAGCTGGCTCTGTTTCTATCTGTATAATCTGAAATGCTTCTCCTTGGATCAGCTTCAAATACACCATTTTTGGAGCAAAGCACTCAGGCAATTTTGTCAACAGCTATAATCAAAATGTGTGTCTTTTTGGAAGAGTTTTTGTCACCATCAGCCAAAATCTTTGCTGTGCTGATTTTATTTCACAGCCAGTTCCTGTTTTGGATGTTTCCTCACAGAACTGATTATGTTTAGCAGTTATACAAACATGAGCCGCATCCATGAGAACAAAAAAGGGAAACATTGGTTGTAGTTTTAATGATTGAACACAGACAACTTTTTACTGAAATAATTCGGACCCTTGTAGATTTATTTTAGTGTAACAATATATAGGTGATGGATTAAAGGAAAAAAGTATCTGTACACTGTACTATAGGGATGAACATTGCTCTTCCAAAATTCCTCCATTTCATGTTTTAATTATGGTGATGGAGAGTGCTCTCTAATGTGTTGCTCTAAAATCTCCCATAGGTGTTAAGGTGGGTTCAATGTAGGTGACTGAAGGTGGTAGTTAGTGATTTACATCATTTTCATTAAACCATTAAGGGACCTCTTTTGGCGTGAAATAAAAATAAATTATATTCAGCGTTTCATGTTTTTCATATCTGCATAGACTGAATCATCTGGACATGGCACTTACAGATGGACAACTGGTGATTGTTTCTAATAACAGAGGTGTATGAAATTGGCAAAATTTCTGTTGGCATTTTTGCCGTAACTAACATTTAAAGGTAGTCCTATATAATTAAACATAGTGGTCTGACCTCTCTGAGGGGCTACAGCAAAACACTGAGCATAGTGTTAGTTCAGGCAGGACACGATATCAAGACCAGCTCACATCCCAGCTACATCAGCTGATCTCAAACAGCCCAATCAACTGATGGAGCAGCTGACTGATGGAAGAGAGTCAGCTGATAGATCACATCATTCCTTTCTATGCACTCTCATTCAGGGGGTCCTATTTTAACTCCACCCCAGCTCCTCCTTTTCATACTGTGTCTTACTTGTTATTGTCATTTCTGTTTGTCATTGATGCCGCTCTGTTCTGTTCCTGGAGGGTCTTTGCTGCTCCTCTCCCTGCCTTAGGCTTTCTATGTAGGTGATTGGAAGGGCAGGGAGGTTTGCTCTCTCTGCCTCAGGCTTTCCTTACTTGCACATGGAAGGGCAGACAGATGTGCTCTCTCTGCCTTATGGCTTTCAACGCAGGTGCATGGAAGGGTGGAGAGTTGTGCTCTCTCCACCTTAGGCTTTCCACGTAGGCATGCAGAAGGATGGAGAGGTGTGTTCTTTCCGCCTTAGGCCTCATTTACACCGCAAGCAATGCATTTGCGTAGCGCCCGAGAACGGTCACTGTTTACTCGCGTTTTCATTTCAGCGAGCATGTTAACAGGTTAGAGCATTCACACCGCATCCGTTCTTCGCGCTGCTTTCTCAAGCAAGCTCGAAAATAGAAGAGACGCTGTTTTTTTGCATCAGTCGCAAGTGAATGGTCGCTGTATTCAACAAAAAAATCTATGGTGGCCAAGAGAGGTCACAACACACGCAAACCCGTGTTTAGTAGTAATACAAAGCAGACAAAGACTAATTACCAATTTGTAGTGCTAAATATTAATTCTCCAAGCGTTGGAATAATCACTGGCGCGCAAACCTGTCCAACCTGGGCTTTGGGTCCAAACTCACTTCTTCTTCTTTGGGGTTTATTGGAGATCTGCAAACAGGGTGCACTACTGCCACCAACTGTTCAGGTGTGGTTTGTATTTTGACGGGACAGGGGCAGTCGCTGCGCGACGCGTCTGTTCGGTTTTTGTGTGAATACACGTGTGCTGCTGCAACGCTTGGGGACCGCTTCGCGAACGCATCGCTTGCGGTGTAAATGAGCCCTTATGCTTTCCACATAGGTGCGTGGAAGAGGGCTTCTGCATAGAACAGAGCAATACCGCAAATGAAAATAAAGTTTCCAGTGCACCCAGTGTAATTATTCTGCTTACTCTGTTAGTATTGCACTGTGTTCTACCTCACCAACATATCCTCATACGAGTTTGTATGATGTCCTACGAAGTAGCGCCTCCAGGAATGACGTTACATACTTAACCTAAAGTTGCGTAATTAACGTTAAGTTATGGAGCTTAGGTTTAGGCAAGAAGAGTTACTGAGGTAAGGTTTAGGAAAACAAACATGGTGAGAAAAAATGCCTCAAAGTTTGCTCAGTATCTACTCGTTTCTGAACACCCATCTCCTGGGGAAAGTCCTGTATTTTGTGACCCATTCACCACCCCAATCAACCTCCTTAACCAGACCGCTCGTGACCATTTCCATCTTAACTCCCATCAGCGTATTGGTCACATGATCGCAGCCATGTTGGTTATGCTCAAATGACTGGCTCATCATTACGTGAATTTTGGTGCATTACTTTTTAGTAGGAAAATGTATGAACAGTTCATGAGATCAGCCTGACCTCACATATGATTATGGTCACAATTACAGCTGACCACACCTGTCCACACCCAGCTGTGATGTTGGTTCAAGAGATTTATACCTTTTAACCCACAGAGGCCAGTGCAGCTATCTTTTTCCTCTTTCTAATATGGTGTGGAGCCTGTGATGAAGTTTCTTTTTTTTTTGATTGCAGTTAGTATACAGAAATAATGACTTTAATTTCTGCTTTGTAAGTATGTTTTGCATATAGCTGTCTGTTTTTATGCCTCCATGGAAGCGACTGTTTTCGGGTTGTCCATCCATCCTGTTCTAATGAATGTGATATCTCTGGAACACCTTCAAATTTGGCAAAAATGTCCACTTAGACACAGGGATGGACTGACTAGATTTTGGTTGCCAAAGGTCAGTGTGACCTCACAAAACATGTTTTTGACCATAGCTCAAGAATTATTTGGCTAATTAGGACAAAATGTCACACAAATGTCTAATAGGGTAAAATGAAGTGATGACATTTTATATCCAAGTGGTCAAAGGTCAACTTCACTGTGACATAACGTTCTGCAAGAACATTTTCTGGCCATTATACAACATCATAACTCAGGAACAGAAGGGGAGACATTTGGTCAGATACTGAATTGGTGACACTGATCTAGAAACTGTGCTGATTGTATAAATCTTCTGTGCTGCCGGGTTGTAGATATGTGTGAAGCAATCACATTTTGGACAGACTGTAAACTGCAACTCGAGTGGTTGGCGGAGACATTCGACTGCGAGGGTCTAATTCTAGTTTGTTTATCCACTGCATAATCTTTATATCTTTATCTGCTGTATCATCTGTTTGTCTGCTGCTAAATGCTTCATCATCTTGCAAAATTATTCCACTGCTGTACAACACTGTTATTTATGCTTTTTTTCTCTATAATTTCTACCACATAGTTTTGTATATTTTTGGCTGAATTATTTCAGTGCTCTGATTGCCTGTGGCCTCCTGAACTGTGATGTTCTGTAATTGCACGGACATGATTGAGCTAAATACTACCAGGTGTATTTGTCTAAGGGTGCTTTCACACCTGCCTTGTTTGTTTTGGTTCAGTCGAACTCAACTTTGTTTGCCCCCTAAGTGTGGTTCATTTGGGCAGGTGGGAACACAGCAATCACACTCAGGTGCGTACCAAAAAAAACGGACTGAGACCTTCTTGAAGAGGTGGTCTCGGTCCGGTTGTTTGTGGTGAGAACATGAATCTTACGGGTCGTGAACACCGCTCTGTCGGGTGAAAGTTAGTGTTAGTTGGACCACTCCTGCCTTAGTCATACTTTTGCCTACTTTTGTCCTTATCCCGCCATGTTTCTATAATGGCAACTGGCTGCCTATCATGCTGACGTTAAAGGACGCCTTTTTAGTTGGTTTCTGACACCGCAAGTCACTGCCCAAGTGCCGGATTTCGACAACTTCGGAGAGAGACCGGGCTCATTGTTTGGGTTAAACATGAGCATGTTACAGTCCTGGAGGATTATTAATGTTAATTTTAATTTATTAATTTTCAAACTGTATGGTTTGACTAAAATGAACAATGACAGCAATATAATCCATGATGAGCACATGTGTAGTTTCCCTCCACTGTGACATTAGAAAGTGTCACATTTATCTTGCAAGTGGACTCTTCTTCGTTTCCCACATGGAAATTCTGACCAATCAAGAGCAATTTTTTCCACTCAAGGCATTTTATCTGGTCCGCTTGTAAATGCTGCTGTGAGAACATGAACCAGCTCTAGGCAATAATGCAACTTTGAAACAAAATTAGTCGCTGATTTGGACCAAAGCAATTTAGGTCTGAGAGCACCCTAAGAGAGCATAGTCTACTTATTTAACCTGTAAAAAAAGATGCAGCCTCTTGGATTTTGGAAAAACTGTTCTATCATCACCATGTGGGTAACGTGGAGTATTTAAGTGATGTTCAATTTGTCCAGAAGTCACAAAACAGACTGGGTTATTGAATACCGACATGGTTTGTAGTGAAGACAGAAAATTTTGGGACATTCATTCATCAGGAGGTCCTTTACAAAATTGTCTGCGTGGCCCAAATCTAAAAAGGCTGTTAGTGATTAACCTGCAGAAAACAAACTCAAAATCAACAATTCATCAATGATTGATCACCCAGCTGACAAATGGAGACTGTGTGTGTGTGTGAGAGAGAGAGAGAGAGAGAGAGAGAAGAAGAAGAGAGACGGGTGCTTGTGGTATCAGGTTTTTGCAGAGCTCAACACTATTTCACCCAGGATCGGATCGGTGTGTGTGCGTGTGTCTCCGTGTGTATGTGTGTCTTCCGTCCCGTGAAGCGTTTATAGTGCCGCACCCTGTCCTCTGTGCGTAAAACCTCCCACGTACATCATCATCACACACCACGCTTCATTCTTCCAGCAGCTCGGGACGAGCGGAGGGTAGCGGCTCACCTCGCGGACAGGTTGGACTCAGAGATGGGAGCGGAGCGGCGCCTTTTCTCGCTATGACACGGACACACCGGGCGGGAAGGATGGCTCTAACCAGCCGGGAAATGTTGTGCTTGATCGGAACCGCCTGCCTCTGGCTGCCGTTGTTGGCGGAGGTACGTAGACTACTCCTGTCCGATGATGGTGATGGTGATGATGATGATGGGGTTGATTTTGCAATGTGGCCTGATTTTTTTTTTTTTTTTTATATATCCATTTTTTCTTCTGTCCCGTGACAGTCACGCTTTGATGACCTGAGCTGCATGTCAGAAAAACATCCTTAATTAGGTCATAATTAACATTACATTGATAAGGCTTTACTAGAATGCAATGCAACCAATCTTTAAGGACTGACCCGTGTGTGTTTTCTTGCTGATTTATTCAGGGTGCATTTCCACCAAAGCAGGTGCAGGTCGGGACGTTGAAAGAGCGCCAAACACCTCTAATCTGCCCTTTAGCCAATTAATGGCGCAATCAAAGCGCATTGTACAATTAAGCGGGCGCACGGGCGCGCGCGCGTTCGCAGTGTCATGCATGGTCTCAATCACAGCTCCTGCACCCTCCTCCCCCACCCTCCTCCTCCAGCCCCCTCGGCGGGATATCATGAGAGGAACCATCGGCGGCTCCTCTGCCCCCGCGGTGAGGTGGGAATGAACCCTGCACGCGCTGTTGAAGCTTGTCACAGCACATCGGTCAGCTCAGACATGTTGGAGCAGGTGGTGCTGTCAGGTGTGGGTCAGTCAGAGCACCCTGAGCCTTAGCTGGAAGTCAGCTTTATAGGACAAGATTGGTTAAAGTTCTAATTTCTTATTCATGTGGCAAAACAGTTAATGAATGCTAAATCAATCCATTAATCATTAGATTAATTCATTCTTTTTTTTTCTCCTTCTGGTATGTTGTACTACAGTAGGTGTGTGTGGTGCTAATGTGTAGCATATGAGCTGTGCAGCCTGTGTAGAAGTCATTAGTGGAGTAGAGTGGTGTGCAGGATTTAATTAGACCCGCGAACACTGGAAGCAGTCGTGCATGTAGCACAAATAGCACACTGCAGATGAGTTTTAGCTTTTTTTCTCCTTCTTTTTCATTTCAACTTCATTAGGCAAATCTTTTCATCAGGAGAATTCTGAACGCAGGATGAGGCTACATAACATCGTAACAAAACATCAGACGTGTACACAAGTAAACAGAAAGGAATCAAAGTGTGGAAATCAACCTATACCCAGCAGTTCTCAGAAAACTCTGCTTTTCTCTGAATCACCCCCAACAGTACTTCATTTTCATAGAGCAAAAGTCTTAAGATAGCTTCATGTTGAAACGTTAAGCTGTAGTTGTAGGATTAAGTTCCCAACATGGGTGGATATACCTTAAGAGAGTCCTGGGGTCCCACTCAGGGCCCTGTGTCCCAGTGCACTGTGTGCAAGTAGAACATCAAAATAAAGTGGCATAAATACTGTAGTCACAAACTAACAAGTTCCCCAAATTAAAGTAGAAAATATTTTGTTTGTTGGTGTCCTAACCAACTAATCACCATTAAAGAAGTATTTCATCGCTGGAAATGGTCGTTTTATAAAATGGGGCTGTCTATGCAGTAGAAGGACGCAGCTACTAACAGAGAAAGATGGCTTGCTCAAGAGGTAGAAAGAGCCCGGTCTCACTCAGAGGTCGTTGAAATCTGGCGCTTGGGCAGTGACTTACGGTGTCAGAAACAAACGAAAAAAGGCGCCCTTAATGTCAGCATGATATGCAGCTAATTGCTGTTATAGTTTCACAGTGCCCGGCAGTGTCAGGGGGAAATGCGGCGGGACAAGGATGAAAGTTAAGGCGGTGAAAGTCCAACTGGGGCAGGCAGGAGATGTGGTGGATGGGTCCAACAAACACCAACTTTTGCCCGAGAGAGAGTGGTGTTCGCGTCCTGTAAGACTCTAAAGCAAAACCCTGTTTTTTTCCCTAAACCCAACCACATGTGTTTGTTGTTGAAGGAAAAAAAATGGCATTTCCCAGTGTTGTACTGACGTAGTGCGTTTATTTTGAAAGAGACTGTATGTAAATGTAAGATTTCCTGTGAAAACAGAAGTGTATGTTGAAAGAAGACAATGCATGTAATGGGCAGAACTTGACACGGTGTTCCAGAACGTCAACATCCAACGCACCCAGGGTACCTTGCATGTTGTATGTGTACGTGGGAAGTCCATGACCAAACGACAATATGTGACGAGGTCGCAGTATGTGTTGGTAGGAAACCTACAGCTACCAATTAACGCTCATGCTCTTGGGTGATGCAATACGAGCTAAGCTGTTTTGACACAGGAAACAGTTTAGCCGGCGACTGGTAACAAAAGACGTCAAATTACAGTAAAGCAGTAAGCTAAAATACGTTCCTGAAAACAATTTAGATGATAATAAGGTAACGCAGTAACAGAATCTTGGTTCCTATTTTATTAGCACTGCTTAGTTTTGATTTCAGTATTTCCCGCCTCCGTTTTTTACAAAGCAGAAAACAGTATCGTGTAACAGCCAAACAGTACACTAAAATAGTTTTTGAAGACATTTTAGGCAAGAAATGGCCAATAAGAGTAACAGAATTTTGGCTTACATTTGATTAGCATTGCCTATTTTTACTGTTTGACCGGGGTTTGGACTGAGTTTTAGAGCAGTAATTCCCACCTGGTGGGTCGTGGTCCAAAAGTCGGTCGTGGGTCCTTTCTGAGTGGACCACAAGTGACTCGCAAACATGTCAAGTTTATAAAAAACCCTCTTTATTTTTTAGTACAGTGAATTTCTGGCAGAGATCTTTTATCTTGAAGTCCATTTCCTGCTGTAGAGTGAGTGACTAACAGACAGCAACTCGACGACATGGTCAAACCCAAGTATTAAACTGTGTGGACCTTGAACTCATGACTAAAAAGAAATGTGGACCTCATGGCTGGACCAGTTGGGAACCACTGTTTTAGAGAGAAGGAGGGGTGGGTCTCTCTCTTGATCCACTTCTGTACTCTTTGTGTTCGTGGTGGCAGGCATACAGAAATGCAGACGTATAATCTGTAGTTTGAACAACAGCCCTAGAGCCAGTGAAAATCTGCAGGATGATGCGTTATACATTTGAGCTGAGAGATGTGGTCAGTGGTACGATGGAGGGTAGTTTACTACAGTTCATCTCTATCGGTAAGGTATTGGGTTGGTTACATGAACATGAAGATTATGGTTTGGGTTAAAATAAGTACTTCAGTACGTTTACATGACATAAGAGAAAATCAATTTATTGCCTTAGTCCGACTAAAACCAGACTTTTAAAATACATGTTAACATTAAATCGTACCAAATCGAATATCTCAAAGCCGGACTAAGACGATAATTTGATTGGGAGTCAAATTCCTCCTGCATGTATACAGTCAGTTGGGCCCACAGCTGCCCTGGGCTTTGACCCAGAAGTCAAAAAGCATTACATGCCTAACAGATGAAGAAGCTATAACCATAGCTGGACCTAACTGTGCATGTAAACGTACTGATTGTTACAATAGTAAACATGTGGTTAAGGTTAGGAAAAGATTGTGATCATACTCTACAAGAAAAAAGGGTTCACTCTCTGTAGAGAACGGTAAATGAACAGCTGTCTCCGACGATACAGTCTGATGTTATGTTGAGCCATCCATCTACCTCGACCTCCTCCCTATGTAGACTTTGTCTCTTCTTCTTCTTTTGTTCCTGTCATAATTGCTGCAGCCACCAAAGGGTTTTTTCTCACTTCAATATGAACATATGTTGTCGTTTAAACTTCCTGTAAAGACTGAGGGCACAGTCACACAGGAGCGAATGCATGTGAGTGACTGTTGCCTTCTGAGGTGATATTCATGCTGAATGTCGACAGTGGCGGGTGTGACTCCCACAGAAAACCAGCTTGCTAGCTAATGTTAGCCAGCTTCCTAATGAATTCCATTAAATGTATTAGTATTAGTACCTTTTCCATTATCTTGTGTTCCATGCTTGTGTCCCAACTCACTGTCAGCCAGGCAGCATCTTTCATGTGGGGCAGTTTGTGTAGTTCATAGCCAGTATCACACAATTTTGGCTTTTAGACAAGGCAACAATCAGTGTTTCCTCCTTCCAGTTATGTTTCCTTCCTTTCTGTTAGAGGTCACCAAAGTTGCACTTCACATGATGTGAAAATGCGGATTTCCTTTTCCATCAGAAGTAAACGTTTTATTTGCCCCTTCGCTTGCATTGAATGGAAGTAAACGGGAGGTGAATATTCACCAATATTAATTTCACACGTGTGACTGTGGCAGCATGCTGTCATTCTTTGTGCCCACCAGCGTATAACACCTACTGTATCTGCTGTAAGCATTTGTCTAGATGCAAATTCACCAACCGTGTCTCCATTAAATACACATTAAATACATCTAACATCAACATAAGAAGAAAATGTTAATTAACAAACCTACCAAGTCTCAAAAGACACATGCACTAGGGGTGTGCCATATTATATTGTTCACGATAATACCAGTATAATTCTTCATATGATATGAAAAATTCGTATCGGGATACTCGTGATATTTCAGCAACATAAAGCATGGCTGAAAGTGAAATTATTACCGACACCACAGTGGTTCCAGAAAGAGGAGCAGCTTCAGTAGTGTGGAATAAACTGTGGCGTCCTGAATGTTTCATGAACAGCCCCGGACTTCTCAGACTCTTTTAGTGACTTACCGCTCAGAGGGAACTCAATCAGCGGCTCCTCTGGCAGCAGCACAGCGTCTCTCCCTCTCCTCTCTCGCAGTGCGCACACAGGAGTCGCTGTCGTCAAGTGATTTTGTCATAAACCTGGGAGCTGTTTAAACGTGTAATTTGTGTTAGATTTACTGTACTGACATTCAACCGAAACGTCCACCTCCTCCAAACCTTGACCAAAGTGCTTTTGTGGCCTAAACCTAACTCTAGGTGAGAGTCAGGATGTAAACCTCTGGTCTCTTGTGTCAAAGACCTGTACTGTGTTCTTTATGTAGCACTTCCTAAACTAGGAAAAAGAAAACACTGCTGGGGAACATAACAAAGCAAAAATGCCAAATAAGAAACTGGTTCCAGTCTCTAAAGTGAGGACTTTGGCCAGTTTTCTTGTATTTTTGGGTTTTGTTCTGTTGGTCAGACAAAATCAGCGGGTTGAAAATGTTAAATCGGGCTTAACAAAATAGTGATGGACATTTTTCATTTATTTTCTGGCATTTTATAAACCAGTTGACAAAATACTCATTAGTTGCTGCCCTACTGTCACACTAGCTGTGTTGCATCAACCAGTTTTATATAAGCCTACTTTGCCCAAGTATAAAACTCTCCACAAAAGAGATGAGGGAGAAGTGGATGGTGCAAGTATGTTTGTTTTAAACTATTGTAATTGGTCACTTTGTCACAAAGCTCTTTACCGATTTCGGGATGACACATGAATGAATTCTGCTGTCCCACTTTCTGGCGTGACCAGGCACAGAACGTGTTTTATATGTTGTGAAGCTTACATGTAATGATAGATCCTCAACTTAAAGCACTTCAACTGTCATAAACTGGGCGTTTACAAGTTTGGAGCTCTTTGGGGTTAAATCCGTTGGGCGTGGTGCCCAAATTTTAGAAGTAGAAAAGCAACTGAAGACAAACAAACATAAAACCGTACCAGCAGCAGTCAGCCAGGTACCACAGTTTTTATCACTTAGGACTAAAAGCTTTGGAGCCCTGCAGTAATGTGTTTTCACCTAGTGCAGAAATGGACTTGCTCCTGTATTTGCTCCAGTCTATCTGTACAGTCCCAGCTCTGTTGTGTGTGTGTGTGTTTGGTGTGTGTGTGTTTGCATGGGCAAGCACTGGACGCAGCTGTGAGAGCGTCATAACTGATTAGCTCTGTAATCGAGCCGTGTGATTGATATATGAATGGAGATATCAGCACCCATGTTCACGACCACAGGTCACCTGTTCCTGCTGTAATATCATTAGGCTGAGCGGAGACTCCTGGGAGGCGCCTGGATGTGTGTTTTGTGTGTGCATGTGTGTGTGTGTGTGTGTGTGTGTTATGGGTTGTGCGTTGTCGTAGAGAGACAACGGGAGAGCAGAGCTCACCTATGTGAAGGTGAAATGTGTTGTATTTCACTGCACTACAGTTATTTCACAGCGGCAGCACAGTGTGTGTGTGTGTGTGTGTGTGTGTGTGTCCTCTCTCTACTGCAAGGTGCCCCGCTGTGTAGAGGTGTGACCTGATTTCTGAAAATGAAACAGACACTCCTCTGTCAGATATCATCTGATGCTGTCTGGTACTATTAGAGTTTGTGTGTGTGTGTGTGTGTGTGTGTGTGTGTGTGTGTGTGTTTACACTGTATGCTACGCTCTCACACTTAGGTGTCTTAAACTCGTTTTCCTTTGGTTATCCCTGCCCTTAATGAATAAACTTGTGAGTAAATTGTGAAAACGCGCCTGAGTTTACAGCTTCTTCTTTACCCTCTGGTTTCTGGCTTTGACCTGAGATTATTTCATCTTTAAGAATACGGAGAAACACCTTCACCAAGGCTGAAGCAGATTCCTGTTACAGAAAACAGTGTGAAATTATTACTGTACTGTTTCAACAAGAATGAGTCAGATCCTTCTTTTAAGGACCATTTGAATTCCTGGCCCGTGTACAGACAACCTCCAAATTTGTGCATGTTTCATCTATATTTGGATGCAGTTACATAATGTCTTCAAGGAGACTGTCCTCACCTGAAAACAACAGCACTGGTCATTTTCACTTAAAATAATAGGCTGTATGACTGTATTGTTTAGATGAATAAAGGTGGAAGTAGTGGGATGTTGTTGCTGTCAAACCTTTTAGAGAGGAGGTCAGTCTGGATGGATGGGTATATAAACTGTCTGACTGACTGACTGACTTTTGTGCCGTCCCCATTTTTGGTCCCCTCTCTGTTGGGGTACCTAGCACACAGATCTGGTACTAAAAGGTGGAGCTGTGAACACTGCAGTCTGTTGATTGGTCAGTAGAGGACGGTCACTCTGCTCAGGGCTGAGTTGTGGCTGGTTTTGAGGCTCATGTAACCACTGTTCATACTGTGGAGAGTTTTATTAGTAAACTGTAACTATAAAATGAAAGGATGTTTTGCTGCCTCTCACAGCAGCTGGAGTCTGAGAAAAAATAACTTAATTCACTGGGCCGACTGCTGGTGACTTTTAAGGTGGAACGATAACTTGTAATGTTACTCAATGCATGAGGTGACGACATGAATCCATCAACACACCTTAAATTTCACTGTGACAACTTTGACCATCACTTTAGTTTTTATATGACATACACTTTTAGTAATGAGTGGATCCTAAAGTGTTCATATATTAATTTTGACCAGGATATGTGAACTGCATATATTCTAATTCTCACTCAGAGAAAAAAAAAAGCATCGTAGTTGTTCCTGTGGGCTCCAGCAACACTAAACCCCTGAGCTTGCCTGAGAAGGACTAAATGCACAAACCTGCTATTTTTAAATATCCCATGGAGAGAGACTCTCACTGCAGCCTGTTTTATTTTGTTCTGAAAATGTTGGCGTGCAGCCTCGTTCTGTGGACGATAAACGAGGTGCAGACTTCCATCTGTGTCACCGGTAATGAGGAAATACAGTGAGTGCTGGACGGAGCAGTGAGTGACAACAACCCCGCCCACATTTAAGAGTACTGTTTGTGGTGGAAACACTAGGGTCTAGGTACCATGTCTGAAGGGTTACTGTTGGTTCCAAAGGTACCATACTGAAAGTGTTTGGTGGAAACGGGGCTTTTTTTTGTTGCTTTTTTTTTACTGCAAGTTAGAAGATACCTCTTTCGTGTCTGTACGTTAAATATGAAGCTACATCCAGCAGACGATTAGCGTAGCTTAGCGTAAAGAGTGGAAGCAGAGGGAAAGAGCTAGCCTGGCTCTGTCCAAAAGTACCAAATCTGACCATAAGCACCTATATGGCTCACTAATTTAACATGTTATGTCTCGGTTTGTTGATCTGTCCAAAAATTGCGCAACAACAAAGTGAATGGTGAAAAAGAAAGTGAATATCTGTTTTTCCCAAAATGGCAAACTATTCATTTAAGTGTGTTGTGAATATGGAGAGAAATTAGTCCCAATAGCAGTGACAAATCGAGTTTCGTGATCCAGATAAAAAAAAAAAAATTAAAAAAAGATTTACAAATGTGTGTGACAATATCTGATGTGGAGTGGAGGATTTGTGATCACAATACGTCAATTAGAAATCATGTATATTTCAAAGAGCTTGTTTTTATTTGTGCATCATGAAATACATTTGTCACTGATATTGAGACTTATTTCTCTCCACTCACAGTATAAATAACTTCATGTCCCTAGACCCAGTGCCTAATTTTTCCATCAGGTTTCTGAGATAATCTGCTAATTAACAGATGAAAGGAGCAGTAAACATAACCTCTGCAGTCTCTGGTGTTGTTGGTCTGCTCTGGTATCAGTAATAACGTGTGGTATACTGAGATATTTTCAGATGAAATTCTGGTCTTCTGTCTAACTGGCTGCCTCTGTCTTCCCGTCTGCAGGTGGTGGCTGAGGACAGTTACTTAAACGAGGTGCAGAACTCAGGTGAGTGGGAGGTGATACTCCCAACACATCACCCTCATCCTGTCCGTACTCTCAGCTATAAATCAAAACGTCCCTCCATCCGGCCTCCCCTCCTACACCATCTCTTCCCTTCTTCTCCATCTGTGTTTTTCCCTCCAGTTTAACCCACATTCTGACTCATGAAACCCCCTCTGTTGACGCCTCTTCTCCTCTCTCTTCTATCCACCCGCCACAACCCTGCTCCCACATTAAATCTTACCTCTCCTCTTCCCTCCGGCCTGCACCCCTCTGCATTTAATTCCCCTCCTTTCTCTCCTTTCTCTACATCCCTGGGAGGAGCGGAGGCCATGTTGGGGGGTGGGGCGAGGAACTCCTCCTTCTCAGGCTCATTTCCAGCGCTGAAATATCTGTGCCTTCACCGCTGTGTGTTGCAATGGCATGCAATTATAAACACACCTCTCACCTATCTGCAAAAACCAGCTTAACTAGCTCGATCATGTGGAAACCACCTCGAGGCTCTCCGAAGGAGAGTACAAGAATTCAGCAAATGTTGCACAAGATGCTTGTCTGTTCCCTCCGGCTCTCCTTTGTTGCACAAATTTGTATCAGGAACCAGGTTAAACAATGAAAAAGAGATATTCCATATTTATTATAAAGTGTGTGTTTTGTGTAGAAGATGCTGTTTCCACACATTGCCCACCTCCCATACAGCAAGCCTCCGAGTGTGAACCGTGTCAAATACTCATTGTGGCTGGGAAATGGATTATGGGTAGCAGGGAGACTGAGTGTTCCCATGGCGATGGGCAGAGTACCGTTGTCGTGGCAATGAGGAGGGTGTTAGCAGCGAGTGTGTGTGTGTGTGTGTGTGTGTGTGTGTGTGAATGCTGAGGGTGTTGAGATGAATTAAAGAACATGAATGAGGCATACACGACAAGGGAGGAGGTGAAATTTAAAAGTGAAGAGAGGAGAATTTAAAGATGCAGAGTCATAATACCATCAAAACAAAAAGACATTTTAAGACGCCCTGTTTTCATTGATGATGGAAATGATGAAAATGTTGCCTGGTTTAGTTATGTAATGCTTTTTTTCTTTATTAAAATTTAATCAAGCTGGCTGTTAACGTTTTATGACAGATCATATACAGCTTTAAACATATTTTAATTGCAGTGACAAGGCATACATTTTCTGTTACCATAAAAACAAAATCAGCCTAAGAACCTACATGTCTGCTCATGTAGAAGAATCGTGGAGGTTTAACCACCTTTTAAGGCTGTTAATTAAGGTGCAAGTGAAAACAGCTATTTCATACACTGCTCAGTCTTGAGATGTTGGACTATTTTGTCTTCTTTTAGAGTGGTGGAAGGAAAATGTCCAAAATAAACATTTAGGTGGTTAATTGAACTCTGATTTCTGTTCTGGAAATGTATGAAAAAACTGCATATTTAGTTAGATGATGCATTACTTGCATATTTAAACATACATTTTTTGAAAACTTGTAACACAAAAAGAAATGTTCTTAATGTAGATAACCAACTAGGCAAGTTTCATGGTGATTTCTATTTGTTCTCATTTTACCCCATTCACTTGTAGTGTCTTTCTTTTGTCTAAAAATGTATGAAATTTGACAATACACATCTGTAAAGGCTGTTTTCTCATACACACTGAACCAGAAATCTTAACTTCATTAGCACTTACAAACACCAAACTTTCACCAAAACTGAAGGTTTTTAAAGAGGGGGTTTGTTCATATGTCACTCATAGGCTGATTTATAAAACATTTTGTTCCTGAAAAAATGACGAAAATGTTTTTTTATGGCTGTTGACTGTATTTTCTGATTTATCGAAAAAATAGTACAAAAATAGTATTCAAAATTCCCTCTGTAAAACAATTGAACATTTTAACAAAATTAAACAAGTGTTTAAAGTCCTGAAAATCTGTGCATATTTTATTGCATACTTCGTTATTTGCATATTTAAACAAAACTTTTACCCCTAGTCTTTATACCTAAAAGGGAAAAAGTATTTTTTTACAATGGGGAATCACACAGATATTGCCATTGTCCCCTGAGCAAAACAAATTCTAAAGATATAGATTTGTTGTAAAACATCTTACCCATAAACAACTCATATTTTTTCCTCTTTGAAATAATTATTACGAAGTGTTTTCTGCAACCAAAACAAACATTAACAACACCACCTCACTTAATCAAATAGTTTAATCTGCACACCTTAGATTTCTATTGATTTCTGTTGTGTATTTTTGACAACATTTTTAATTGCAGTTCATGATGTTGATGGTTGACCATTAATCAATTAAGCGCAGGGAATATTTTTGAAGATTAAGTTATAGGTTAATTTTGCTATTCTTCAGTTTACTGCCCTGTGCACTACCTGGATTTAGTGGGAGGCACACAGCTGGCTAGCCTCACTGACATGCAGAAACATAGTGCCCACTGCCCCCCCTCCGGTCTCCACTGGTTAGCTAGCACTTTGCACTGCGCACCAGCCGGGATAGGGTAGGTGCTGGCTAGCAGCACTAGTCATTCGGCTATTACCTCTAGTAACACTGTCTGAACCCAACAATTAAACCCCTTTAGCACCGTTAACTTCATTGTTAGCTCTGTTAGCACTGTTGGCAGTAGTTAACAAAGCTAAAGAGGTCTTGTGGCTCAAAATGAAACTGCTTACACACTGGGTGTACCTGGGGGGAGCTCGAAAGGTGACCACTATGTTTCTGCAGCAATGTCTGCCCACCACTTGGTCGCCGTTACCAGCAGCAATCCCGAATCTGTGGCGCTGCTAGCTAGCATCAACTAGACACGGCTGGTGTGAGCAGCTGAGGCTAACGTTAGCTCACCAGTGGAAACCGGAGGGTGTGCAGTGGGCGCTCTGTCCTCTAAATGGACAGTGCTTTGAAATTAGGGATGCACCGAAATGAAAATTTGTGGCCGAAGCCGAAGCTGAATAAAATTAAACGCTTGGCCGAATACTGAATACCGTTGTTTAGTTTTTCATTAGTTTTTGCAGATGAACCCCCTCCAGATTAGTGTTGTCACGGTACCAAAATTGGGACCCACAGTACGATACCAGTGAAAATATCACGGTTCTGAGTAGTATCACGATACCACAGCGAAAAAGAGGCAGATGTGCCTTTTGTCATTTATAAAAAGATAAATCACTTTTCTTTAATACATCAATGATATTTCAATGGAATAAATTACTTATTGACTTATTCATACTTCAATAAAATAAATAAATGAAATAAAAATCAACCAGCCACCCTCTTACCCTGACAAGTAAAGAACAGTCCCTAAAGTGCGGTGAGGTTTGTGGACCGTTACCTGCCACAAAGAGTAATGTGAACGGCTCGTCTCTCCTCTGACACGTCACATACCTGTGTGCTGCCACGGCTTGGCTGTCCAGGTACTTTTGGGCAGTCATGACGCCAAGAAGAGGACATTATTGGAACCAGACTTCTCCGTCGCTGGTAAGCTTTTTCTTGCACCGCGGAGCACTATGGCTGCCGTATTGCTGCTGCTGGTTGAAATCTGTACTCACACAGCGTGCTGAATGATTTATTTTGCTCGCACAAAACTATTTTTAGTCACAAATGCGAGTGCGGTGACGGAGGGAGTAAAATATCGCCACACTGCTGACATTTTACTCTGTCCATCACCGCACGCTGTTTGATTGCGTTATCAAAACACGCCGCTATTATTCAGCCTTGCTTTTCACTTATTCCACCGAATACCGAATGTGTGGGGGGTTTTTTTCAATATTCGGCCGAATGTATTCGGTTACCGAATATTGCATCACTATTTGAAATGCAGTGCTAAAGCTCACCCAGTCAATGGAGCCTTGGACTGAATGTAAAGGCCTCTTGTATTTCACGCCATTTTGCGTTTTTTTTTTTTTTTTTCTTTAAAATTAACCGGTTAGTTACCAGTTAATTAGACTCACAAGTCAGTCTTTAGATGCTTTGCTTAACTAAAGACTGATGACTTTCTCCCTGATTTTGTGTTTAGATGGGCGGATACAATTTCAGAGTTTAAAAAAAAACTCCCTACGTTGCAGAACCAATAGTAAATCTGCAGGGCGGTCCTTCGGTGGCTCGCTGAACTCTTGTGCTCGTAAACACAGTCCGACTAGAAACACGTGCAGCGGTACAAAATGGCTCAAGTCACTGTAAGTCCTTCATTTCCACAATCTTGTGGACTGAGCACACGTTTGATAAAACGGAGTTAAATCTCTCGGCATCCATTTTCAAGCTCTCTGTGTGTTTGTGTCCTTGCAGACGAGAAAAGGGGGAGCGCACATTTCCGGGAGGGCGTGTCCTTTTCAAAAATGCAAGAGGCGTTGCTTTGTTGCCGGTCGTTTTCTCCGGTGTATTAAACACACTTTAGAAAGAAGTGTCCTCAGACTATCAGAAGGCAGAGATCTCTGATTGTCTGGTGGCGAGACTACCAGTTAATGGGTGTCAGGCAACCAAAAGCAATATTAATTGAAACAGACATTCCTAATTGCAGTCAAACACATCAGACATCAATTGCATTTTAGTAAATACCTCTTTTTATATCTCAAATCACTGAGTCTCTGACACTTCCGTTCACTCTGTGCGACCGACAGGAACAATTATCATCGGCCCCAAGTTTGAACCATATTCATTGTCACAAGGATTAAAGTACGGATGCAGTTTCTCAGTAAAGACACACTCGGTGAACGAGTGAATGAGTGTTGCTGTCTGTACGTCATAGAAAGAAATTCGCCCGCCATCATAATCCACAAACACGCCGACCCGCTCCACTTTTCCTGAGTGTACCAGCACGTTTGGTGAAAGGACGGCTTCAAACTTGTCCTTCTGGAACCGGATGACCCAGAATCCAGAGCCGGGACACCGAACAAATTTCCCCCTCCTCTGGCCTGAAGCCTTGGCCACGCCCAGACACCACTCTGTCTTTCCACCCACAAACACTTCAAAGTAAAACTTACGTGAGAAGCCTTTCTTTCCCAGAACTGCGAGAGCTACAGTGAACATTTTAGGGTTCAGGTTCTGGTTTCTCCGAACACTGAGATCCATGCTGTATCTCACCTGTTTCCTGTCTTTAGATAAAATGAGGCTAGGGTTAGCAGTGTCAGGATCGAGAACAACGTCCACTTCATACTGCTGCACATATCTCAGCGTAGCATCGTTTGACACGTCTGTGCCGTCAGAGAGTTTTTGTATTTCTGTGTTCATTGTATTCAGATTCATTCTCAGCTGAGACACTGATTTGTTCAGAGATTTTCGTACGTAGAGTATCTCCACTTGTCTGTTAAAGCTGGATGTGGACAAGTCCATTGTGTGTGGTAGGATGGATTGGTTTGGGAAACTCTGGAGAAAACAAAGCTGGTCTTCAGTCTGTTTCAGCTCCCTCAGCTTCATTGTTTTCCTCTGCAGCTCGGTTATCTCTCGCTCCATACTGCTAATAAACCCATCTGCCTGTTCTTCTGCTGCTTTCTGCTTCTCCTCCATCACCTTCACAAGCTCCGTCTGGCACTTCTGGATCTCAGAGACCAGTGCCGTCAAGTCCTGCACGCTGATTGCGATCACATCTTTGGTTTCTGTCTTGCTTTGTTCTACTGACTCCTTCATGGCTCGGACCTTCTGCAGCCTCTCCTGGATCATCTGCTGCACTTTGGCCTCAGTGTCCCCCAGCAAAGCTTTCTTCTCTTTATAAGCTCGCTGCACAGAAACTACGCCATGCTTCATGTGGCGCAAACCGGCACAGATGTCACACAGCAAAGCCCCATCGTCTGTGCAGAACAATGTCAGCAGTCTGGTGTGCTCCTTGCAGATCCTGTCCTGCAGGCTCGCCAAGGGGTCAACCAGTGTATGTCTCTTCAGGCCAGCAGCTCTGTGATGAGGCTCTAGATGGACGTCGCAGTAAGAAGTCAGACACTCCAGACAGGATTTGACAGCCTCTTGCTGGGTGTCAGTGCAAATATCACACAGCACCGCTCCACCACAGCGAGCGTGCTGTTGGTCCGGGCTCCAGATGTGAGAGTCTGTCACTTGAAGCGACATGAACTGCGATGCAAG
This sequence comes from Epinephelus lanceolatus, assembly GCF_041903045.1. Lineage (NCBI taxonomy): Eukaryota > Metazoa > Chordata > Actinopteri > Perciformes > Serranidae > Epinephelus > Epinephelus lanceolatus. Next base: position 28,344,110 of record NC_135754.1, on the reverse strand, counting down.
CCCTGAGATGAAAGTGTTGACCTTGAGGTCTGGTCTCCTCTCAAATGTCTCCTTACAGACTGGACACTGGCTGACTGGTGTATCGTCCCAGTAAGATGAGATACAGGACATGCAGAAGTTGTGTCCACATGGAGTGGAAACTGGGCGAGTGAACACATCCAGACAGATGGGACAAAGAAACTGATCCTCAGATAAAAGACTGTTGCTGGAGGCCATTTCTGAAAACAAACAAACAATAACAGCTACATTAAAGCTGGGGCAGGCAGTTTAATTTTGGCGTCATTGGGCAAAAATCCCATAATAAACTGTAAGACAAGTGAACTGAGAGAACATTAGACTTCTTCACCTCTTCTTGGCTTTGTTTTCAGGCTTTAGAAAATCTAGCCTGTGACGGGACACTTCGACAAATCAAAGGTCATTTCAGAGAGAGGGTGTTCCTGTTGGCTGTTCAGCAAATGCAGAGGACTCAGTGTTTGCTATTTCAGCATCCTCAACAACTGCATACACTGCAACGCAACACAAGAAAAGAAAGACAGACTTATCAAAAAGAGAGTCTGACAATGAACAACATAAAACACGTGTCAATGAGTGCGTTTACATGGACAGTTTAATTCCCTTTTCATTCAGAATGAAAGTTCATTCCTATTAGAAGTCATCTTGTAAACACCTAATTCAGAATGAAAATGGCCAATGCGATTGAAAATTCAATCTGATGTAAGGGGCTGGAACATTCCATTTCTAATTCCGAATGAAAGAATTTCTCGCACTTGTATGCACTCATTCCTCTTTAAGTTCATTCTGGTCTTTCTGCGCATGCTTGTTTCCTTGCCCTTCTGGTGCGACGACATATATAGCACGCATAGCAACGGGCTGAGTAGAGCAGTCGGACTCGTTGCTCTAACCGGTTTCTATTCGCCACAGCACGGTCTTCTGTCTCCCTTCTTTGACCTTCTACCTCCCTTCTCCTCCTCAACAGACGAAGCATTAGCAGAACAAGGTTGTTGTCGTACTGCTGCTTCTTGTCAAGCATCTTGTTATCCGGAACGAGGACTGCAGTGTTTTCTTTCGGTAAGCATAAACACGTAACATCCGCCTCGCCCCCTATCCAATCAGAAACCTTCCCTGTCCCAAACCTTGCGCGGACCTGAATACAGGTGATTAAAAGGCGATTAAATTGATCTCCCGTGTAAACCCTCATTCAGAATGACAAGCCATCATGTAACCACACCCAAAATAAGCAAAGCGTTTCAGAGATGTAAGAAAATGTTGCTAATAATTTAGCCTTCTGCTAATCAAAGCCAAAGGCTCACAACTGCAGTGTCATGTTCACGGTTGGGTAGCTAACGTTAGCTAGAGCATCAAAATCACAGAGTTTCTTCCCCGTCATTCCCCACTGCTACAGACCACCTCACAGGGAGGAGAGTGGGCAGCACCTCCGCAGACTAACTCCCAGTCAGTGGCCACAGCAACCAGAATCCAGCCAGACTGGACAGTTCCGACCCCCCGCCAGATCAACAAACTTCTTATTGCTGTTGTTACACAGGTTAGACCTGTTCCAATTTACATGCACTTCAGATGCACCCTGTGGAGGTTCTAAATATTGTCTGTGTGTACACTGAGGCCCTGAACACACAGAAAGCATTTTAGCAGCTGGAGGCGCCTTTTTGTAATGTTTGTTTTTAAGGAGAAAGAAGCTTTCTGCTTCAGTTTTTGCATTGCGATGCACCTCAAGTTTCTGCACTGTAGGCACCTGGTGTTTTTGCCAGAGCGCTCTGAACTCCGTGAGTTGAAAAAATGTCTACTCAGAGCAGAAATAAGCCACACATCATCTTTTTTCCCATTGTCCAATTGATTTGAGAGGCGTGGTGGTCACGAGAACAAGTTTACAGTTGGTAAACAATGGAGTAGAAAGTGGTGGTAGTGGTTGCTGGATACCCAGAGCTATACGGCCTGACAATAGACAGCAGGCTGTCAAACTGCCCCCAAGTCATCCTAAAATATCAAGACGAAGCTCCTGGACCGACTGGTGTTGCTCCCCATGATCCACCCTCTTTTTTAGGGTCTCATGTACCCACACAGATCTCTGTTTCCCTGTGCCCAACAAACTATTTACTGACAGCCTCTCACCCTCAACCAGAGCTACAGCAAGTACCCTCTGCCTCAACATTTTAGGGACTAGATACTAATTACTGTGAGAAAACATACGGTAGGGTTAGTATGAAGATATGATGGGGTGGTTGCTTGGCAACAATAAAAAGGTGCAGCAAGTGTTTTTTTTTTTACTAGTGGCATTCAGTAAAAAAAGGCAGTGTGGTGCGCCTCGCGTTTTGCAACCTGTAGAATGCTGTTTGTGTGATCGGGGCCATAGTGTTTCTTTTCAGTGCATTAAGAGCTGAAACAATTTATCGATTAATCAAAAGACAGAATTAATCTGCAGTTATTTGTATAATAGATTAAAGATAGGCAAAATGGCAAGAATTCACTGGCTTCAATTTCTCTTTTGTGAATATCTAATAAACTGAATACCTTGAGTTTCACTGAGATTTGAAGATGTCGTCTTAGGCTTTGGGAAACTGATTTTTTTAAAAACAATATTCTGATCTTTCATGAACCAAATGATTAATAATTAATCAAGAAAATAATTGTCAGATTAATCAATAATGAAAATAATTGCTAGTTGCATTCCTCAATGCATTTCCTACCTCAAAGCAGGTTTCTGTAGAAAAATGTGAAACCTGCATTGTGTTGTTGTCTTTGCTTTAAATAAATGTATGTAATAGAGCCCCAAGATCAGGATGTGTCATCAAAAATGTTGTAAGAGAAAAAGAAACAAAAAAATCTTTAACCTATATGACATTTACCAAGAGGACACACAGTGTTTCTTTTAATATTTCACCATGTTTTCATAGACTTTTTGTCCATCCTGACTTTAAAAGCAGCAGTTGCAGAAAATCACCACAATAGTTTGCAGTTTTCTCCACAAAGACATGTTAAAGCTTCAGAAACCTAATAAATAAACCTTGTGGTATGTTTTGTTGTTGCTGTTGTTAACTGCTATTACCAGCGTAAAGAATCAACCTTGAATCTCAACTTTCCAGCTAACAAGAACCAGCCAAACTCTTATCTGCAGATGATCACGTGATATTCAAGAGTCAAGCTGTTTGTTGTCAGTCCGGTTGGACGAGTACTATCGTGTGAAATACTTTTGCTGGGAGGCTCCATTAAAGCAAAAGAGTAAAATAGTAACAAAGACATGTAAAACATAACAATATGAAATATAAATACAAGAGCAAATAAAAAAACACATATATATAGTTGAAAAAATCCATACATTTAAGGCAAATATAAACATACTTATATAGATATACAAGTCAATATAAAATGATTTAATGATATGATGAAAGCCCACTGAATTGATCTTGTATTTAGGTTATTTCATTAATTACAACAACACATTTTAAATGTGCATGATAAAGTGACAGCTCCCAACAAAACTGCTCAAATAACAGCAAGTTCATTAAACAACAACCTACACATGAACGTCTGGCTCAGTAAAGGCTACTTACGTCTGTCTGTGTTGCTCTGTAAAGGTGAAATGATGACGAGAGAGATCGTAGGTGTTTTCCAGGAAAGAAGTACACTTTCAGTTTCTTCCTGTGTCATGTTTCTTAAAGGGACAGACACATTTTTGTCTATGAAGTCAGAGGCTTTTTTAGGTTTGGATACCAGTGAGGGTTGTTTTGGGTCTGAGTGTGTTCTGTATTATTTAGTGTTTGAGGATTTATATTTCAGTTTTTTTTTAAATATTGTGCTTTAGGAATTTTTGAGCATTTTTAGTTATTTTCTGACAAAACAATTATGGACAGCAGCAGCCCCACTTGTTCATACTGAACAGGAAAATGTATTGATTTTTCAAGAGGGGAATTACACCACAGTTGCCTTTTTAATCTTTGCATCGTGAGTTATTCTGCCAAGCTGAGTCTGTAGTGTTGCAGGCTGACAGAGAGTCTGCATTAAGGGTTCAAAAGTCAAGCAGACAGCCCTCTAACACATGACATAGTGCCCTCAGCCTTCAGGTCATAGTCTGCATTAATGGAACTGGACCAATATCTCAGTGCTATGTTCTATGGAATTTTCCCCCTTGTGCCTCAAACATGCAAAGTAAGGATGCACAACAAATTTCGGATTTCAAATTAAAATGAAACATAAGAATCGGCCAGCATGCTTTTTTTTAATTTGCACATTGAATGAATATTACACATTGAAAAGTATTTTATTTCATGTCTCCATCTGCTGGTGAGCCATCACGATAACAATATGCATGCATAACATGATGTTAATACCACTACAGAAGAGACTTGATGATCACTAAAATTAGGTGGGGGCAGGGCTTGACACTAACTTTTTTCCCAAGGAGCACATGTGCTCCTAAGTTGAAAAAGTAAGGAGCGCACAAAGAACTTTAGGGGCACGATGTAAATTGATCAAATAATGTGTTTTCCGTAATAAACGTGATGCAAAAAGACATTTACAAGCAAAATTATTTAATGAATTTGTATACAAAATTTACAGAAAGGTAAAATCATCAAGTTTTGAAAAAGTATTGCAATTTAATTTTGTCTTTAATGTTATTATCTTATATATATTATCTTTGCAATATGATGATCTTATATAATGTTATTACTATCCTAAAACATTCTCCAGGTCCTCTGAAACTCTGCAGGACTTATTTCCACCCTGCCCAGCAGCGGTACCGTGGCGAACGGTCCCTAACTGTGGGGAGAACGGAGCAGGCTTCCCCGGAGGTCCACCGCTTTTCCCGGTCCCTCGTCTCCTCCACACTTTGACTTATTTCCACCCAGCTGACAGCCTGGCCGTGGAGAACGGTCCCTAACTGCGGGGAGAACGGAGCAGGCTTCCCCGGAGGTCCGCTGCTTAACCCGGTCCGTCTTCTCCACACTTTGACTTATTTCCACGCTGCCGACAGTGGGACTTATATTCATTGTGCCGACAGTGGCTTGGAAAACCGCCCATGGCCGTGTCACACAGGGAAGAGGGAAGGCGGCTGGAGTTCCTCCAACATTTGCGGCTAGATTATCATATTTTTTATTGACAAAAATATAGGCTGCTTCGGCTGATTTTTTTTATGCACACATGTGCCCCTAAATATTTTTTACAGTTCGCACACACCTATTTTTAGGTATAAAGAAGTAAAAGGCATAAAAGGGTTTTTCGACACTGCTTGTCACGGAGGGCGCTCCCTATGTTGCTCCCTATGTTGATGTTAACGGCTCATTCAGGTGATTACACACTTCAGAAAACATACTTATTATCTTATATTCCATATCTGCCAATATATCCCCCCTAAATCCTACACACTGGATGCTTAATGGTGTTTGTTTTGCCAAAACAACCCCTAGTTACCTTTACATAGGTGTGTGGAGTTAGATCACTCACTCATTTGTGAAGTAACAGCCCAGACATGTTAGTTCTTTTTAGTTTATTTATTAAATATTAATCATCCACTGAAGAGCTCTGGAGATTGATTTGTTAAACAACATTGTGTCTGTAGATAAAATCATATTTTTCTCTTTAAAATAACAATTACTAAGTATTTTCTGCAACCACACCAGACCTAAACAACACCACATAAACTCACATAGTTGTAATCTGCACACTCTACTTTCCCCTCCACCAGTTTCTCTAAGCTCTTCTGTTAATTCCCTCCACTTTACATTGTCTTGAACTAAATAATTAATCAAGGTTATGATGTATACAAATATATTTTTTTCCTATATGACATGGCAGTTTCAATTTAAGGCACACTGAGATACAGCAGACACAGAAATCAGGAAAGGAACTTTAAGAGGAGCTTTGCAAAGAAAAAAAAACTGCTCTTGAATATGAAGAGTTTTATATGCAATCAAACACATCACTTGCATTTTAGTAAATAACCCACAGCTCACTCCGTACGATTGACAGGAACAATTATCATCGGCCCCAAGTTTGAACCATATTCATTGTCACAAGGATTAAAGTACGGATGCAGTATTTCAGTAAAGACACACCCAGTGAATGAGTGAATGAGTGTTGCTGTCTGTACGTTATAGAAAGAAATTTGCCCTCCGTTGTAATCCACAAACACGCCGACCCGCTCCACTTTCCCAGAGTATACCCGCACATTTGGAGAACTGAAGGCTTCGAACTTATTCTTTAGGAACCAGATGGCCCAGAGTCCACGATGAGGGCTCCGAACAACCGCCTCCCTCCTTTGGATTGACGCCTTGGCCACGCCCAGACACCACTCTGTCTTTCTGCCCACAAACACCTCGAAGTAAAAGCTATGTCCAAAGCCTCTCTGTCCCAGAACTGCAAGATCTACAGTAAACGTGTTCTGGCTTAGGATCGGGTTTACCCACAAAGCTGAATCCATGCTGTATCTCACCTGTTTCCCATCGTCAGATAAAATGAGCAAAGGGTGAGCGGTATCATGATCGAGCACAATGTTCACCTCATACTGCTGCACGTATTCCAGCGTAGCATCGTTTGACACGTCTGTGCCGTCAGAGAGTTTTTGTATTACTGTGTTCATTTTATCCAGTAACATTCGCAGCTGAGACACTGATTTGTTCAAAGATTTCTGTACGTAGAGTATCTCCGCTTGTCTGTTTAAACTTAATGTGGACAAGTCCATTGTGTGTGGTAGGATGGATTGGTTTGGGAAACTCTGGAGGAAACAAAGCTGGTCTTCAGTCTGTTTCAGCTCCCTCAGCTTCATTGTTGTCCTCTGCAGCTCGGTTATCTCTCGCTCCATACTGCTAATAAACCCATCTGCCTGTTCTTCTGCTGCTTTCTGCTTCTCCTCCATCACCTTCACAAGCTCCGTCTGGCACTTCTGGATGCCAGACACCAGTCTCATCAAGTCCTCCTTGGATTCTGTCTTGCTTTGTTCTACTGACTCCTTCATGACTCGGACCTTCTGCAGCCTCTCCTGGATCATCTGCTGCACTTTGGCCTCAGTGTCCCCCAGCAAAGCTTTCTTCTCCTCATAAGCTTGCCGCAGAGAAGTGACGCCATGGTTGATGTGGCGCAAACCGGCGCAGACGTCACACAGCAAAGCCCCATCGTCTATACAGAACAGCGTCAGGCATCTGGCGTGCTCCTTGCAGATCCTGTCCTGCAGGCTCGCCAAGGGGTCAACCAGTGTGTGTCTCTTTAGGCCGGCAGCTCTGTGATGAGGCTCTAGATGGACGTCGCAGTAAGAAGTCAGACACTCCAGACAGGATTTGACAGCCTCTTGCTGGGTGTCAGTGCAAATATCACACAGCACCGCTCCACCACAGCGAGCCTGCTGTTGGTCCGGGCTCCAGATGTGAGAGTCTGTCACTTGAAGCGACATGAACTGCGATGCAAGCCCTGAGATGAAAGTGTTGACCTTGAGGTCTGGTCTCCTCTCAAATGTCTCCTTACAGACTGGACACTGGCTGACCGGCGTGTCGTCCCAGTAAGATGAGATACAGGACATGCAGAAGTTGTGTCCACATGGAGTGGAAACTGGGCGAGTGAACACATCCAGACAGATGGGACAAAGAAACTGATCCTCAGATAAAAGACTGTTGCTGGAGGCCATTTCTGAAAACAAACAAACAAAAACTGTTAAATTAAGGCAGAAAATTCACATAAACCAACACAGAGCTGAGATTCAAAGTTTATTCTTGAGCTTGAAAACAGCAGTTGCATAAAATAATCTTATTCAGTAGCTGCTGTGGAGCTTTCGATCATTTCACATGATCTAAGTCAGCAGATGGAGTTTACACAGTCTGAGTTTGAGGCAACATGTGAAGTTTCTGTTTCACATTTATTTTTTATTTTCAGTGCAATGTAGAGCTAAAATAAATAGGCTCTCCAAGATGTTGTGATCGCAACAAATAACGCAAATTCAGCCAATTCCTGTGAATTCTGCATGACCTTGCAATTCTGTCCAGTCACTGCAACTTAACTGCAAATTTGAGAATTTAAAACAGTTAAAATCTCATTTCGATGTAGAGCTTCAGCCCCTTCTTCCCCTTCTCTCTTACATTCTGTCTTTCTGTTTATCACGAGACTACTGCTGCCGAAATGTGAGCTCCGTGCCTGGGAGTCCTACACACACAGTGACAGGGCTAACAGTTAGCATCACACAGCTAACATTGCCCAATGGTTATTAATGGCTTTAACGACAGAGTCAAGCTGTTCAATGTCAGTGTGAGGTTGTTTGGACTGTTTAACGGCTCAGTGTTCGATGTTAGCTGCTGCTACTGTGTTAGCTCGTGCTAACTGGCCAGGAAAGGAGCCGCTCGTGGAGATGATCCCTGAGCACTACTTTGAACGGTAGCAATAGCTGATTGTTGGCAATTAGGTTCTAGCACCACCCCAAAGCTGTGTCAACTTTGCAAGTATTTTTGCAATTTTCACTTGCCCCTGCAATTTTAGTGCAAAATAAATAAATAAATAATAAATAGAAATAAATAAAAAAAATAATAATAAATAAAAATGATGAATAATTTCTAGAAATAAATATTTTTTGTAAAAAAAAGTTAAAAAAAAACAAACAAAAAAAACAACAACAACAACACAACATACATCGCACATTTCTTTTTCTAAATCATTTTCTTAATTTTAGAAATGTGAAACCCGAATTGTTGACATCCATGTTTACTAGCTTGCATTTAGCTTATGCATTTATGGGTGTGTTGCTACTTTAAACAAATTCATGTATACACCCTCAAAATCAGGATAAATCATCAAAATATTTAAGGATTTTGTTGTAAAAGTACTAAATGAATACGTCAAGATTCCACAGGAAGGTGTATTTTATTTAGTTGTGTAATTATTGACTTCTCCTCTATGTTGGCCTCAAAGGTGAAGTTCAAAGTTCATTGTAACATGAAAAGTAGTTGTTGAAAAAAAAAAATCACTTCAGTATCGTGCAGTGACCTCCTTGAAGATGTGGAATCTCCAGAATAGCCAATAAATTGAGCTTGTATTGACTTTTTTGTGTTAAGTGCTATTTCCAAGGTGAAGAATCAGCTGTGAATCTGTAACTTCATTAGCCAACATGGACGACAGATCATAAAGTGCAGGCAGAGCAGAAACATTTACATCTGCTGATGAAGATCATGTTAGGTTGAAGCTTATGTTTAAATTATTTCACCAACTACAGCAATATGTTTTTACTGTGCTCTAGAGAACAGCGTGTCCCAACAAAACTGCTGAATAGCAGCAAGTGGGACGAAACTACAACCTACACACACCATAGACTTCACTTCTTATGTGTTAATAATGACGGTTTGGCTCAGTAAAGACTACTTACGTCTGTCTGTGTTGGTCTGGGAAGGAGAAATATTAACGGTGGAGATTCTGGTGGTTTCCCAGAAAAGTTGTTCACTTTCAGTTTCTTCCTGTGTCATGTTTCTTAAAGGGACAGACACATTTTTGTCTGTGAAGTCAGAGGCTGTTTTTAAGGTCTGGATACCAGTGAGGGTTGTTTTTGGGTCCAGTGTCTGAGTGTGTTCTGTATTATTTAGTGTTTGAGGATAGATTTCTGTTTTAGTTCAGTACATTTCTGCCTGATTGATTTCCTGTTTCTCAGACTCTCTCACTGCTTCCCTCTTCTGCTCTTCCTTTTATCTCCCTCCAAATTGGACCCAGTGTGTGTGTGTGTGTGTGTGTGTTTCTCAGTGTGTACTGTACTGAAGTGTGTGGGTTCCTGTCTTGGCCACTATGCAGCAAATTTGTGAGTGTGTATGTGTGTTAGAGTGCAAGTTGGGCACGAGGGTTGCACTGCGTAGATAATGTTCCAGGGCGGCCAAGCTGTGTGTGTCGAGGAGATAAGACTGTTGCTGGTTACTGAAGCACCTCTGCCATTAATCATAGTTTAGTAGCCGCTTGGCCTCAAAAAACTGTTAAAGCCTCACTGTGTGCAGAGAAAGACTAAAATCCTTCAGAGACAGTGTCATTACAAGTAAGAATTAACACGCAGTGTTTTTTCCCCCTGGTTTGGGGAATTTTAATGCTTTCAGATAAGATGACTTACGATTGGAGGAAAATAAAGGATAGAAGGAAGCAAGAAAATGAAGAAATAAATAAGGGGAAAAGGGCACAGTGACAGGTGGGATGAAGAGTAGCCACAAGAAAAGATGGAAGCAATCGAGGGAACAAAAAAAAACAAGAAAAAAAGGGAAACGGTTATAAATGAACAAGGAAAATAAATAAACAGGGAAAAAGAAATAAACAAGAAAAAAACTGACATGAAAAAGGGAATGAACCATGACAAAAAAGAAATAGGAAAACTAAAATACAAGAAAAGAAGAGAAATAAACAAGAAAAAAGAACAAGAAAATTAAATGAACAAGGAAAAAGACATAAATATGAAAAGTGAAACAAGAAAAGTAAATTAAGAAAAAAGAAGTAAACAAAAAAGAACTAAATAAGAAAAAATGAGTAAACAAAAAAGAAATAGACAAGAAGAAATGGGAGGGTACAAACAAGAAAGGGTACAAACAAAAAAATAAACAAGTAATAGGGTGATTCTATAAACACGAAAAAATGAACAAAAAAAGAAGTAAACAACAAAGAAATAAACAACAAAAAAGGCAGAGGATATACACAAGAAAAAAGAAATTAACAGGAAAAAGAACAAGAAAATGAAATAAACAAGAAAGAAGACAAATATAAAAAATTAAACAAGAAAAAAGAAGTAAACAAGAAAAAACAAGGAAAAGGAAAAGAAGTATGAACAAGAAAAAGAAAGGAGTAAACAAAAAAGAAATAAACAAGAAAAAAGGGGGAGGGTATAAACAAGAAAAAATAAACAAAAAAAGAAGTAAATGAAAGAAATAAACAAGGAAAAAAGAAATAAACCAAAGAGGAATAAACAAGAAAAATGGGGAGGGTATAAACAAGAAAAAAAAATAAACAAGATAAAAGAAGTAAACAAAAAGGAAATAAACAAAAAAAGGGGGAAGGGTATAAACAAGAAAAAAAATAAACAAGATAAAAGAAGTAAACAAAAAGCAAATAAACAAAAAAAGGGGGAAGGGTATAAACAAGAAAAAAGAAATAAACGAGAAATAAACATGAAAAAAAGAAGTAAACAAAAAAATTAACATGAAAAAAGGGGGAGGGTATAAACAAGAAAAAAATAAAAAAGAAGTATACAAAAAAGAAATAAACAAGAGGAATAAACAAGAAAAAGGGGGAGGGTATAAACAAGAAAAAATGAATAAGCAAGAAAAAAAGAAGTATACATTAAAAGAAAAAACACGAGGAAAATAAACAAGAAATTAACAAGAAAAATAAGAAATATGCAAATGAATGATAATTAGAAAACAAAAAAATTAATAATTAGAAAACAAATAAATGAGTAAACTAATGACATTTTTGTGATCTAATGTTTTTAATTATCTCAAAAACTGTTGGATTGTCATAAATTTAGTGCAAACATGTAGGGTTCCCAGAGGATGAATCCTAATGACTGATGATTCTCTGATTTTCCCTCTAAATGTTTTCAGCAGGTACTTTTGGCTCTTATTGAAATATCTCACCAACCGTTGGATGGATTGTCAGGAAATCTGGTTCATAATTTACATTACAAAGACGTCCTATAAACAAGGACACAGAGGTTCTCTGTCTGATCTGCCATCCTCGCTCTATAAATCTAGTGTGAACGACCTCAGAGTGCATTAGTGTGTCTGTATGTGTACCAGTCTGCTTGTTAAAATCTGCAGTATAATTTCTTTTCATTAATGCGTGATGTAAGCTTTTATTGGGCCGCAGTATATAACCTGCTCTGTATTTTGTGGCCTAATTTCGCTTCACTTTGATGTCAGCAGTTTCTCTCTCAGTCCGTCTAAGCTTCACTCACACACTTCTCCTTCTCTGAGAAGATTACTGGAAGTGTCTGATCACCACCATGTTGAGTATGGGGTGCTTTAAGGTTATGGAAATTTCACCAGTTCAGCGTGGATCAGTGGGAGTAAATGCATTAGGAAGAATCCTGCTGTGGCAGTGGACAGCATATGGAAATCATCCATGAAAGCCTTTATGCAGAGATAAAATGCAGACATGGGGATAATGTGATTTGGATAAGAGCAATTCCACTCCTCTTTTCCTCTCACTTCTCATAAACTTTCACTCCCTTTTATTCACATTGTCCTCTCTGACCCAAATCCTCCTCCTTTCATCCAAAACATCTTATTCTCCCATCTTCCTCAACGTTTACTCACTCCCTCCCCTCCCCTTCCCTCCTTCTCTTTGTGCAGTGCCTCTGTCCTGCTCTGAGGGATTCACAGAATTGGGATACTACAATGGCACCGTGTCTCAGACGGACTCTGGCGCCCCCTGTCTGAAGTGGACTGAGTTTCCAGACTACGTCATGCAGTACCCGGGCCGAGGGCTGGGCGACCACAGCTACTGCAGGAACCCGGACCGAGAGTCCAACCCCTGGTGTTTCTTCAGACAAAACTCTGGAGCCATCGGATGGGCCTACTGCGACTGCCACCAGGGTATGACCACGGATCACCAGGATGTCACTGACACAGGATCATTTATAATACTACTACTACTATAACTACCACTACTTCTACCACTACTACTACTACTACTATAACTACCACTACTTCTACCACTACTACTACTACTACTATAACTACTACTACTATGCTACTACTATTACTACCACTACTACTACTACTACTACTATGCTACTACTACTACTACTACTATGCTACTACCACTACTTCTACTACTACTACTATGCTACTACTATTACTACTACCACTACTACTACTACTACTATGCTACTACTACTACTACTACTATGCTACTACTATTACTACCACTACTACTACTACTACTACTATGCTACTACTACTACTACTACTATGCTACTACCACTACTTCTACTACTACTACTATGCTACTACTATTACTACCACTACTACTACTACTACTACTACTATGCTACTACTACTACTACTACTATGCTACTACTATTACTACCACTACTACTACTACTACTACTATGCTACTACTACTACTACTATTATGCTACTACCACTACTACTACTACTACTATGCTACTACCAGTACTACCACTACTACTACTACTACTACTACTATGCTACTACTACTACTACTACTATGCTACTACTATTACTACTATTATGCTACTACCACTACTACTACTACTACTACTATGCTACTACTACTACTACTATTATGCTACTACCACTACTACTACTACTACTATGCTACTACCAGTACTACTACTACTACTACTACTACTATGCTACTACTATGCTGCTACTACTACTACTACTATTATGCTACTACTACTACCATTACTACTACTATGCTACTACCACTGCTACTACTACTACTACTACTATTATGCTACTACTACTACCATTACTACTACTATGCTACTACCACTGCTACTACTACTACTACTACTATTATGCTACTACCACTACTACTACTACTACTACTACTACTACTACTATGCTACTACCAGTACTACTACTACTACTACTACTACTACTACTATGCTACTACTATGCTGCTACTACTACTACTACTATTATGCTACTACTACTACTACTATTACTACCACTACTACTACTGCTACTACTATGCTGCTACTACTACTACTACTATTATGCTACTACTACTACTACTACTATTACTACCATTACTACTACGATGCTACTACTACTACTGCTATGCTACTACTACTACTACCACTACTACTACTACTATGCTACTACTACTACTACTACTACTACTATTACTACCATTACTACTACTACTGTGCTACTACTACCTCTATTACTACCACCACTACTACTACTACTACTACTATTACTACCACCACTACTACTACTACTATGCTACTACTACTACTACTACTATTACTACCACTACTATTACTACTATGCTACTACTACTACAACGATTACTACCACTACTACTACTACTACTACTACTACTATGCTGCTACTACTACTATTACTGCCACTACTACTACTACTACTACTACTATGCTACTACTACTACTACTACTATTACTACCATTACTACTACGATGCTACTACTACTACTGCTATGCTACTACTACTACTACCACTACTACTACTACTATGCTACTACTACTACTACTACTACTACTATTACTACCATTACTACTACTACTGTGCTACTACTACCTCTATTACTACCACCACTACTACTACTACTACTACTATTACTACCACCACTACTACTACTACTATGCTACTACTACTACTACTACTATTACTACCACTACTATTACTACTATGCTACTACTACTACAACGATTACTACCACTACTACTACTACTACTACTACTACTATGCTGCTACTACTACTATTACTACCACTACTACTACTACTACTACTACTACTACAGCTGTTGCTGCCACTACTACTACTGTTGCTAGTACTACAACCACGACCACTGCTACTTACTGCTACAACCCTAACACCACTATTACTACAGCTACTACTACTGCTACTACCACTACCACTACTACTACTTCTACTACTACTAGTACTACTACTTCTACTACTACTCATTAAATAAATGTAATGCTCCTCCACCAATAAAACCAATTTAATTTCAATGAAACGTTTCCAGTACTGGGGAAATTAGTCATAACAGCATTACACAGGAAGAACTTAAGATTATTGTCATCATCAGTTACTCTGTAGAGCAGTCTGCACTCCTTCCAAGGGGCTGCCTAATTAATATAACGGGTCGTGAGATGATAAAAGAATAACATAAAATACATTTCTGCTGTACAAAATTCTATTCAGTTCTATTTCTTGTAAGACACTGGGCAATTCTATTTCAACTGCGCTCTAAAATGAATTCAGATTAAACACCATAAAAGATGCAGAAAACTTGTTGACATGTGCAAATTCTGACCAAGCTCCAGGGCCGATGGACTATGTAGGGCTGTTGGTGAGCATCTGTTGCCATAGTTTTTGCGGTGTTTCCCTCACCATTGGCACTTGTTGGTCAGTTCAGCACTTTCGATTTTGATTGGCAGTTCAGAGAAACAGAAGTGAGGAAAGGAAACAAATGGTTGAAGTCAAGAGGGCATGAGATGGAATCAAACTTGTTTCATTAGGTAGGATTATTTTTTGTAGCTGTTGAGCTCTTTTGCTGAAATGGTTCATGATTGTTTGTCATTGTTCGCTAGCGCAAGGTAAATACTGTTTGTTCTTTAAACATTGGGTTGTATTGTTAACATGCTAACTGACTAACTAGCATCTTGAATCCCTCCGGTCCTCCAGTTTTCCTTTTTGAATGACGAATGCAGACTACAGTGCTAGTTGGCCGATGTGTGGGCTGTAGTCTTTGCGGTGTGTTCAAGTGTAACTTTCTGGCTGAGAAATGGGTAATGTGAGGCGATGTAACAGTTGGCCTTCGTTGCCACTAGTTCTTTGATATCAGTTGGGTATGTCTGGGCCTCTACAGGGTGTTTTGTTGTATTTTGGATCATTCTTTTTAGCTTTCTCGCCCACATCAACTTGCTTCCATCAACCTTGTTTCCAGCAGGCAGCTATTTTCAGCTAAAAGCCCTCCTATAATCCCACTGTACTTTACATGCTCAACACCAAAGGACAGACAGACAAAGTTAGCGACTAGCTCATACAGCAGTGGAGCATCTAGCAGCTGAAGAACCAGATATCCGCGACGCCAGGGATTAGCACACCTGGGACCCCACCCCTGCCTGCCGCCCGGCAAAATGCACCAGACCCTGATTTCTGTCCCTGTAGGTGGTGGGTCCATGTTAAGTATGGGGCCAAGTGTCCCCATACTGGGCGAGGTGCTCAGGGTCTGAAGTGACCAGTTCATCATCTCCAAATCTGTGGCCATGGTTCTTTACCGGAAACCAGTGGATTACCCCCTCTGGGTTGGGGGAAAGTTACTTCAAGTATTTCGGGCTCTTGTTCATGAGTGAAGGTAGATGGAGCATGAGATGGATCAACAGTTTGGTGCAGCTTCTGCAGTGATGCGGGCGCTGTGCCGGTCCGTTGTGGTGAAGAGGGAGCTGAGCCGGAAGATGAACCCCCACCTACGGTCATGAGCTCTGGGTAAAGACCGAAAGAATAAGATCGCAGATACAAGAGGCCGAAATGAGTTTCCTCCAACGGGTGGCTGGGCTCAGCCTTAGTGATAGGTGATAGGGTAAGGAGCTCGGACATCCAGAGGGAGCTCCGAGTAGAGCCGTTGCTCCTTCGCATCGGAAGGGGTCAGTTGAGGTGTATGTGTCGTTGTTATAGGTTGTCCTGCTGCCCTCATGTGGCCAAAAAAAATCTATTAATCCAGCTTTAAACCATGAATCCATTAAGAAATTGTGATACAGATTTATACTGCGGCACACTGTAGATAAACATCAGACTGCTGGTGAATATTTACTGAATAAAACCACCTTCGTCTGTTTGTATTTTTAGGTGCGGCACGTTTGGTGGGCAGCTCATCCTCTGGCAGTGGTCGTGTTGAGGTCTACCTGAATGGCCAGTGGGGGGCAGTGTGTGACTCTCACTGGTCAGACAGAGACGCCAGTGTGATCTGCAGGCAGCTGGGCCTGGGGTAAGAGAAAACAAAAACTCCTCATTCAGTATTGATGTTTCACAGCTGCGATGCATTTGCTCTTATTTTTATTTCAACAGGGACATCGGTACGGCGCTGCAGCACTCGCAGTTCGGCTCAGGCTCTGGCCTCTTCCACTACGAGCGTCTGGGTTGCCGCGGTGACGAGAACACTCTGAGTAAGTGCCGGAGCAGGACGTTCGTCACTGGTGACTGTAGCCATGGAAATGAGGCAGCAGTGGTGTGTGCGCCACCAGAAGGTCAGTGTGACTTCCACAGTGTCATGGCAACCAGACCTGAATATTTTCCCACACACCTGAGAGACAGAGATTTGTCTTTTTATTTATTTATTTAGAGAGAAAAACATTTATTGAAAATGATTTGTTTCTCTTTTATTGTACACTTATGGTTTATTTTTTATTAATTCCTACTTTGTTAATGTTAATAAAGGAGAATTAAATGTGAAAGAATGCTGTTTGACCTACACTGCTATATTTCTACATCCTCTTTCAGGCAGTGGACCGCCGCTGCGATTAGTCGGAGGCGAGGAAGACTTTGAAGGTCGAGTGGAGGTGTTTCACGCAGGAAGGTGGGGCTCCGTCTGTGACGACCAGTGGGACGACAGAGATGCTGAGGTGGTGTGCAGACAGCTGGGTTTCAGGTATGTATATCAGGAATTTTTCACACCAAGTTAACACGTGTGGTGACATTTAAGCCCCTCTCTCAAACAGATGCTTCCCTAGTAGCTCCTGACTACAGGGTTCACACATTAAATCACACTTGAAGCAGTGGAGGGAGCTGCGTTAAAGGATAAGGCTGGCACTTTTCATCAAATCGCACTAAAGACTGAAGCCAACAATGTGTTTGTCGTTTCATAATAATTTCTGGATTCATCACAGTGTCTTTAGCCCATTGGTTCGTACTGGTGACATTAATCACAAATATAAAGTTTCATTTTTAAAAAAGGTTCAATAGTATCCTAAAACAGCTGGGTGCCGTAGTTTTTATCAAATGTTACTCAAACAGAGTAAATAGTGCATTTGTTGGGGACTGTTTTCACATCAGATTTTAGGGAGGCAGGACGATGTATGTAGGATTGACTCAAAATAAACTGCAGTGTATGTGTTCATTGTGATAAAGGAACATGTCACCAAGTGGGACAGTGTGACTCATCTGTGTGTTTTTAATAGCTTCTGGACAACGATGAACTTTAATTTCACAGACAAATAGACTTTGACTACACAAATAATACCTTTGAAGAGGATACATTTTTTGTTTTTGTTTGTTTTTTCATAGGGTTTGTTGGCACTAAAAAGGTAGAAAAAATTACCAGCCTTTTCTTTAATGGGGGGAGAAATAAACATGTAAAACTTAACTCATAGATAGATAGATAGATAGACACCATACATATATAATATCCCCACAATAAGCATGTGCTGTAGATGGTTACGTACAGCCCGTTCTTATTCTCAGGGTGTCAAATACCGATGCTTTGGTGTGTGATATTGACGATAAAGGCACCTTGTAACAAATTAATGAGACACACTGGGCTTTCACGTAACTCAAACATAAACCCGTCTGAGGCAATACTTGAGGCTGAGAGAAACTGACGTAGTATAAAAGCGAGAAAGTCTCCGTAGAGCGGTAAGAGGTGGATGGGTCAAACAAAACTAGACTTTTAACCAGGCGACTGCAGTTCGTGTCCCTTTGAAACCAAAAGTCAGTGTTGTTTTAACAGAAAGTTATGTAATTTATGTATAGGTGTCATACGCTTTCTTTACGTTGCATTGTGTTGTGTTATGTTGCGTTACATTGTGTTGTTTTACATTGCGTCACATTGTGTTATGTTCTGTTGCGATGTGTTGCATAATGTTGCGTTGCGTTACATTGTGTTGCATTGCATAGCGTATGTTGCGTAGCATACGTTGCGTAGCATATGTTGCGTAGCGTATGTTGCGTAGCATACATTGTGTAGCGTATGTTGCGTAGCATACGTTGCGTAGCGTTTTGTAACATTGCGTGAATTACGTTGCATTACGTTGCGTTATGTCAGGTTATGTTGGCTTGGTTTACGTTGCGTTTCGTTGCATTACATTGCGTTACCTTATGTCACGTTGCGTTATGTTACATTGTGCTATATTACGTTGTGTTGTGTTATGTTGCGTTGTGTCGCTTTGCGTTGCATTACATTACTTTATTTTATTATTTATTTATTTATTTATTTATTATATGGTATTAGACGCCAAGGGGCGTGACAAATATATCTGAGATATATATATATATATATATATATATATATATATATATATATATATACATACATATATATACATATATATATATATATATATATATATACATATATATATATGTATATATATATATATATATATAAACAACATATATATAAAAAAAATACTAAAACAAAAAGACCATCCTTATTCATGCTCAATCACAGGTGGAGTGCAAAGGGCATTAGACGTGTTGTCCTAGATGTAGAAAACGAGGATGATGCTATGTTGTGTCATTTTGAATAATAAATGGGACGCCTTACAGGGCTGCCATTCTCCTTTAAAAGCCTAATAACAAATTAAATTAAGCTATTTTCCTGAAGCTCTTGAGTGAATAACATTTTGGAACAGAGCACATGGGTGTCATTTGGATCAAGGTTTTTTTCATGTAGTCAGAAACGCAATGAAAATCCCTGGTAAACACGTCTGTTCAGGTAGATTATGTTTGGATCTGTGCAGGTGTTTCCCTCCACACACACAGAGCGTATCCCCTCCGTAGAGGAGGTGTAACATCCCAGACTACTTTGAGTGTCAAACTGCTGATGAAGCCATAGCTGTGAAGAGAAAGAACTCCCTCCATGTTCAACATTAGGTTGCATTTCATCTCCTCAAACACTGTGGGACGTCTCACCATCCGTGTTTGTGCTCCTAAATAATAGATGTTCTGACGCACAGGTTCTCACACAGCTGCACACCATGCTTTGACACTTAAAGACAAAATGAAGACATTTGTTTTTTCCCACCTGGATAGGTTTTTTTTTCTTCAATAGGTATGTGTGTCATTTACACACTTTTTAAGGTTTTTGCAGACTGACATTCAAACCAAGTCCTACTATGATTCTGTTGTAGCCACAGCCCGAGCTAACAGTCAAATGGGATTTAATATGATTGTTGGGGTGAGCTAGTTAACACAAATCACATTTGATTGGATAAATATGCAGCTGAGACTTCACAGGAAAGGAAAATACAATAACTTTTTTTTTTGACAATAATTAACACATGAATACAGGATTGGAATTTGGACTATGCATTATATATTATTTATATTCTTCATTTCATCATACTTCTAAATTCTCAAATATGATTATTTATTTATTCATGATAATAGTAAGTTAATAAGTTTTTTGGTCTCTTACAATATGAGTCAGACCAAGATCAGGTTCTCCTGAGTCATTCTGTATTTTCTGTGCTTCACCGTTTTTATTTTTAGCTCAAACAAGTTCAGCTGTACACAGGAGCACAAATGCATGGACTCACACAAACACACACACACAACAGTGCTTTTGTAGCCTTTCAGCATCAATAAATAATCACCACATGAACATCCTTGTAAGAGCTATTCATAATTTATTTGGATGATTTGATTTATTTTGCTTTATTTTAAGAGTGCTTTTTTCCTGTTGCTAGTACTTTGCTTTGTTTTTTAAGAACGAGGCAGATGATTCAGACCAATAACACAACTACATCATTTAAACCTTTGGCCATAAAATATTCTATAAACATTCATGATTCCCTGATATGGTGAATAACATACTGTACTGTGAATTTTTTTAGCATATTATACTATGACTTTTTGATGACTTACTATACTATGACCTTTTTTGATGAACTCGTCACATGCTAACCTATGACGTTTTTATCACATTTTTCATCACATAGTATACTATGACTTTTTTATGACATTTTTCATGAACTTTTTTTTCATGATTTTTGATGACATGCTATACTATGACTGTTTTTTCATATTGTTGGATGTACTATGATGTTTTTTCATTATCTCGGACGACATGCTAAACTATCTTTTTTTTCATAATTTTGGACGACATGCTACACTATGACGTTTTTTTTTCATATTTTTGGACGACATGCTTTACTATGACGTTTTTTCATATTTTTGGACGACATGCTATACTATGACGTTTTTTTCATATTTTTGGACGACATGCTACACTGACGTTTTTTTTCATATTTTTGGACGACATGCTATACTATGACTTTTTTTCATATTTTTGGACGACATACTATACTATGACGTTTTTTTCATATTTTTGGACGAAATACTATGCTATGACATTTTTTCATATTTTTGGGCGACATGCTATACTATGACGTTTTTTTTTTCCTATTTTTGGACGACATGCTATACTATGACATTTTTTCATATTTTTGGACGACATGCTATACTATGACGTTTTTTCATATTTTTGGACGACATGCTACACTGACGTTTTTTTTTTCATATTTTTGGACGACATGCTATACTACGACGTTTTTTTTTCATATTTTTGGATGACATACGATACTATGACGTTTTTTTCATATTTTTGGACGAAATACTATACTATGACGTTTTTTCATATTTTTGGGCGACATGCTATACTATGACGTTTTTTTTTTTTTCATATTTTTGGACGACATGCTATACTATGACATTTTTTCATATTTTTGGAAGACATACTATACTATGACATTTTTTTTCATAATTTTGGACGACATGCTACACTATGACGTTTTTTTTTTTCATATTTTTGGACGACATGCTTTACTATGGCGTTTTTTCATATTTTTGGACGACATGCTATACTATGACGTTTTTTCATATTTTTGGACAACATGCTACACTGACGTTTTTTTTCATATTTTTGGACGACATACTATACTATGACGTTTTTTTCATATTTTTGGACGAAATACTATGCTATGACGTTTTTTCATATTTTTGGGCGACATGCTATACTATGACGTTTTTTTTTCATATTTTTGGACGACATGCTATACTATGGCATTTTTTCATATTTTTGGACGACATACTATACTATGACATTTTTTCATATTTTTGGACGACATACTATACTATGACGTTTTTTTCATATTTTTGGACGACATGCTTTACTATGACGTTTTTTCATATTTTTGGACGACATGCTATACTATGACGTTTTTTCATATTTTTGGACGACATGCTACACTGACGTTTTTTTTTTCATATTTTTGGACGACATGCTATACTACGACGTTTTTTTTTTCATATTTTTGGACGACATACGATACTATGACGTTTTTTTCATATTTTTGGACGAAATACTATACTATGACGTTTTTTCATATTTTTGGACAACATGCTACACTGACGTTTTTTTTCATATTTTTGGACGACATGCTATACTATGACGTTTTTTCATATTTTTGGACGACATGCTACACTGACGTTTTTTTTCATATTTTTGGACGACATGCTATACTATGACTTTTTTTCATATTTTTGGACGACATACTATACTATGACGTTTTTTTCATATTTTTGGACGAAATACTATGCTATGACGTTTTTTCATATTTTTGGGCGACATGCTATACTATGACGTTTTTTTTTCATATTTTTGGACGACATGCTATACTATGACATTTTTTCATATTTTTGGACGACATACTATACTATGACATTTTTTCATATTTTTGGACGACATACTATACTATGACGTTTTTTTCATATTTTTGGACGAAATACTATGCTATGACGTTTTTTCATATTTTTGGGCGACATGCTATACTATGACGTTTTTTTTCATATTTTTGGACGACATGCTATACTATGACATTTTTTCATATTTTTGGACGACATACTATACTATGACTTTTTTTCATATTTTTGGACGAAATACTATACTATGACGTTTTTTCATATTTTTGGGCGACATGCTATACTATGACGTTTTTTTTTTCATATTTTTGGACGACATGCTATACTATGACATTTTTTCATATTTTTGGAAGACATACTATACTATGACATTTTTTTTTCATAATTTTGGACGACATGCTACACTATGACGTTTTTTTTTTCATATTTTTGGACGACATGCTTTACTATGACGTTTTTTCATATTTTTGGACGACATGCTATACTATGACGTTTTTTCATATTTTTGGACGACATGCTACACTGACGTTTTTTTTTTCATATTTTTGGACGACATGCTATACTACGACGTTTTTTTTTTCATATTTTTGGACGACATACGATACTATGACGTTTTTTTCATATTTTTGGACGAAATACTATACTATGACGTTTTTTCATATTTTTGGACAACATGCTACACTGACGTTTTTTTTCATATTTTTGGACGACATGCTATACTATGACGTTTTTTCATATTTTTGGACGACATGCTACACTGACGTTTTTTTTTTCATATTTTTGGACGACATGCTATACTACGACGTTTTTTTTTCATATTTTTGGACGACATACGATACTATGACGTTTTTTTCATATTTTTGGACGAAATACTATACTATGACGTTTTTTCATATTTTTGGGCGACATGCTATACTATGACGTTTTTTTTTTTCATATTTTTGGACGACATGCTATACTATGACATTTTTTCATATTTTTGGAAGACATACTATACTATGACATTTTTTTTCATAATTTTGGACGACATGCTACACTATGACGTTTTTTTTTCATATTTTTGGACGACATGCTTTACTATGGCATTTTTTCATATTTTTGGACGACATGCTATACTATGACGTTTTTTCATATTTTTGGACAACATGCTACACTGACGTTTTTTTTCATATTTTTGGACGACATGCTATACTATGACTTTTTTTCATATTTTTGGACGACATACTATACTATGACGTTTTTTTCATATTTTTGGACGAAATACTATGCTATGACGTTTTTTCATATTTTTGGGCGACATGCTATACTATGACGTTTTTTTTTCATATTTTTGGACGACATGCTATACTATGACATTTTTTCATATTTTTGGACGACATACTATACTATGACATTTTTTCATATTTTTGGACGACATACTATACTATGACGTTTTTTTCATATTTTTGGACGAAATACTATGCTATGACGTTTTTTCATATTTTTGGGCGACATGCTATACTATGACGTTTTTTTTCATATTTTTGGACGACATGCTATACTATGACATTTTTTCATATTTTTGGACGACATACTATACTATGACTTTTTTTCATATTTTTGGACGAAATACTATACTATGACGTTTTTTCATATTTTTGGGCGACATGCTATACTATGACGTTTTTTTTTCATATTTTTGGACGACATGCTATACTATGACATTTTTTTTTTCATATTTTTGGACGACATGCTATACTATGACATTTTTTCATATTTTTGGAAGACATACTATACTATGACATTTTTTTTTCATAATTTTGGACGACATGCTACACTATGACGTTTTTTTTTTCATATTTTTGGACGACATGCTTTACTATGACGTTTTTTCATATTTTTGGACGACATGCTATACTATGACGTTTTTTCATATTTTTGGACGACATGCTACACTGACGTTTTTTTTCATATTTTTGGACGACATGCTATACTATGACTTTTTTTCATATTTTTGGACGACATACTATACTATGACGTTTTTTTCATATTTTTGGATGAAATACTATTCTATGACGTTTTTTCATATTTTTGGGCGACATGCTATACTATGACGTTTTTTTTTCATATTTTTGGACGACATGCTATACTATGACATTTTTTCATATTTTTGGACGACATACTATACTATGACTTTTTTTCATATTTTTGGACGACATACTATACTATGACTTTTTTTCATATTTTTGGACGAAATACTATACTATGACGTTTTTTCATATTTTTGGGCGACATGCTATACTATGACGTTTTTTTTTTCATATTTTTGGACGACATGCTATACTATGACGTTTTTTCATATTTTTGGACGACATGCTATACTATGACGTTTTTTCATATTTTTGGAAGACATGCTATACTATGACTTTTTTTCATATTTTTGGACGACATGCTATACTATGACGTTTTTTCATATTTTTGGAAGACATACTATACTATGACTTTTTTTCATATTTTTGGACGACATGCTATACTATGACGTTTTTTCATATTTTTGGAAGACATACTATACTGTGACATTTTTTTTCATATTTTTGGACGACATGCTATACTATGACGTTTTTTCATATTTTTGGACGACATGCTATACTATGACTTTTTTTCCTATTTTTGGACGACATGCTATACTATGACGTTTTTTCATATTTTTGGACGACATGCAATACTTTGACGTTTTTTCTTATTTTTGGACAACATACTATACTATGACTTTTTTTTCATATTTTTGGACGACATGCTATACTGTGACGTTTTTTTCATGTTTTTGGACGACATGCTATACTATGACGTTTTTTCATATTTTTGGGCGACATACTATACTATGACGTTTTTTCATATTTTTGGACGACATACTATACTGTGACATTTTTTTTCATGTTTTTGGACAACATACTATACTATGACTTTTTTTTCATATTTTTGGACGACATGCTATACTGTGACGTTTTTTTCATGTTTTTGGACGACATGCTATACTATGATGTTTTTTCGTATTTTTGGACAACTTGCTACACTATGATTGTTTTTCATATTTTTGGACGACATGCTATACTGTGATTTTTTTTCATGAGTTCATACGACATGCTATACGATGACTTTTTCATATTTTGGACGACATACTGCACTATGACATTATGTCATGATTTTGGACAACATAATGTGCTATGATGATTTTTGGACAACATGCTATACTCTGACGTTTTTTTATATACTATGAATTAAAGTACGTTTTTTCACATATTCTATAATGACCTTTTTTCGATGACATTTTTCACATCATAATATTTTCATGGAAGAATGACACCCTTTAAATTTCTATTAATATTTTAAAGCACTGCTAACAATGGCTCATCAGGTCATTTGACACTTTAATATAAATGTTTAACCTGACTCTTTAGTCTTTCCCATCTCAAAATTACTTTCAATCTCTGTTAACAATGGAAGAAATGGACACAGTATTGAGACAAAGTTTTTTATGTGTTCATGTGTTGCAGTGGGGTGGCGAAGGCCTGGTCATGGGCTCACTTCGGTCAGGGTTCGGGTCCGATTCTGCTGGATGCTGTGAAGTGCACCGGAAACGAGCTCTTCCTGGAGCAGTGTCCCCATGGTGACTGGGAGCAGCACAACTGTGACCACATGGAGGATGCTGGGGTCTCCTGCAGTCCTTATACAGGTACAGTACACACACAGGGTTCTGTACACACTGATAGGCTTCAACATGCTATTTATAGCCCCTGAACATCAATAAATGATTACTGCATGAAGCAGCAGCTTCCTCTTTATGGGAACTGAAGGGTAACATATCCACTGGCATGAATCAACAGCCACTATACATCAGACTAAGATTAATAATTGATCTGAAAATGATAGATTAATGTTAGCATCCATAAAAAATTAATCTTGCCCCATGGTTGCATAAAGTGCATCAAGTATATCTGCCCTTAATCACATTTACAGACTTTATCACAGAAATATGAAACCGTTTTAGATGGTGTGGTGCGTCTTGTTGGAGGAGACAGTCCATGGGAAGGTCGGGTCGAAGTTTTCCATAACGGCGACTGGGGGACAGTGTGTGACGACCACTGGACCCAGCAGCATGCAGAGGTGGTGTGTAGACAGCTGGGCTACAGGTATGGAAACACCCAAAGAGATGTACGGCTAAGCACACATCAGTCCTCTTCCATATGTAGAGCTGCAGCGATTAGTCTGGTAGTTAATCTGATGAATCTTACCTGAGTCAACAGAGTTGTTTTGACCAAATATAATGACTGACATTTCATTGGTATGATGAACACACTTTATGTTATGAAACTGTGTATTACTTAAGCTAAACAAAAAACTTTGAGTATCTGCATAACTTTACTTTCAAATTCTGAATAAAGAGAAACTACAAACAGGATATAAAACCTCTTCTCCACCTTCAGGGGCCACGCTGAGGTCGTCTCGGACGGGGCGTTCGGCGAGGGCGTTGGGCTGATCCTCCTGGACGACGTCCACTGTGAGGGATCAGAGACCTCCCTGCTGGACTGTCCACACGGGATCTGGGGCCGGACTGACTGCTCCCACAGTGAGGACGTCGGCGTTCGCTGCAGGAGCCGAGCCAGCCAAGAAACCAATGACGTGCCGGTTATCGCACCTTCCACAGGTGAGAGATGAGGATGAGTGAGGACCCAGACCTAAAACCTGCCTCTTAAAATAGACCCTTTAGTCACAAGCTCTCTGCCCCAACCTTACGGTTAGTTTGAATAGATTACAGTGTGAATTGAAGCTACAATGAGCAACAAGGCAGATCCCTGTGAGCAAAAACCTCGGGCGTCAGACTGAATACTCTGTTTATAACAGTTTTTTTTTAGCTGGACTGATTTCTGTATGTGGTCATGTGCTCCAGACACGCTACTAAAAGTGATTAAATCACATAGCCTACACTGCTACATGTAGCCACATGCTAACATCAGGGAAACGTGTAATCTTGGTTGCGGATGTTGTTAATTTCTCCACAATTTCGGATCGTATTCCTGCTTTACGTGGTAGAAAGTGCTGCTGTTTTCCATTATAATCATTTACGCGACAAAGGTGTGGAAGACCTGAAAACGCTGACCAATCAGAGCAGACTGGGCTCCTTTGGGAGGGGGGGCTAACGTTTATTGCGTTTTACTTATGGCTTTATTTTTATTAAAATTATACCCATTTCGCCTCAAAATCTGTGCACATGTTCACACTTTCATATTTTCAATGTCTATAAAGCACTTTGAAGCTGCATCTATATAAATAAAGCTGCCTTGCCTTGCAGTGCCACAATTAGGGAAACTACGCTGGCTTTGATACACGTTGTTTGAGAGCACACCAGACTGCTGTGTAATATTTTGTGAGTTGTTGTTAATTAGAAAGCAACTGTAGTAAGAACAAAGGAAGAGGCTCATTGTGCTGCACTGCAGAAGTTTGGTGTCTGTGCAACTGCAATTAATCTTGTACGAAAAGGGCAAGCTGTTCCTGCAGAGCGCTGGTCTAACGCCAGGCTGTGAGCTGTTTACTTTAATAAACCTGCAGGAATTACATCAGACTCCGTTTAAGACAAAATTCTATGATATAAATAACGAACACAATGTAAAAAATGTTTCTATCTGTCTCGTCTATTTATCTGTGAGAGGCTTCTGTCTCCTTTTGTGGGGCTGTATCATTACCTCAGTGTGAAAACATCTGTGTTTCTCGCTCTCCAAAGAATTTAAATGCCACATGTTGACAGCAGAGAGAATAAAGAGGTGTTTACTGTGCCTCCTGTAGACACTCGGTCCATTAGAATGAGAATAGAGGCTGGATAAAGAGACACCAGGCTGCAGATGACATTTAACACTGTCAGTGGTCATATAACTCTCAGTGAGTGCAGACTGGAGTATGTAGGTGCACCGACATGAATATGAATGAGAGTTGTGTTTTTTTCTCTTCCTGTCAGGTCCCCTGGTGCGTCTTGTGGGTGGCAGCAGCAGAAAGGAGGGTCGAGTCGAGGTGTATCTCCATGGTGACTGGGGAAGTATTTGTGATTCGGGCTGGAACGACCTGAATGCAGTGGTGGTGTGCAGACAGCTTGGACACAGGTTAATGTTTATATGCATGACAGAGACAGACAGTCACATTTTTTATAAAAATGTACACACAAAAAAATCACATTTCTCTCCCTCCTCAGTGGTGGGGCGGTAGCGGCCGGAGGGTTTGGGCAGGGGAAGGGGCCCATCCACCTGGACCAGGTGAGGTGCACAGGGAAGGAGGAGTTCCTGGGAGAGTGTCCCTCCCTGGGCCAGAGCATCCAGGGCTGCAGACGCAGGGTGGATGCAGGGGTGAGGTGTGATGTCACGCCGCAGAAGTCAGCGGTACAAGCCAAGCCTCAAGAGCTGAGCTGTGGGCTGAGGAAGCTGGTGGAGGAGGAGAGCAAGAGGAGGAACCAAGGGCAGGACAGCATGCTCAGGTAGGATTTAGGACATGATTTGGTGGTACAGTCTGTCCAAATCTGTGGCTTTGTTCTGGTAATTGAACTGACAGAGAAGCCTCATCGGTGTGGACCTGTACTGACTTTTGATAAGAGTCATATTGTGTGTCAAAAATATTAGGAAAGAAGTCAGTACGCAATTAAAATGTGATTAAAATTTCATTATTGTGCAACAAAATGTGGTAAGTATAATATGAGACGTGATAGTCAGAGTGTAGCCTGCCACAAAAATGTCAGTATAGCATGCAGTAAAAAGTGATTAAGAAAAGTAATTGCATAGTATTAAATACAAATGAGCATAGTATGTCAAAAAAAATCTTATATCAAACATCCATTTAGTATGTAATAAACAATTAGATTAAAAAAGTCATAGTAAAATATGTAATGATTATGTGATGTCAGAAAAATTCATTAAAAAGTAAAAAATACTGTGAAATAGACGTAAAAATGTAGTTTTTTTCTATAAAAACGTAATTATATGTCATCTATATATATATATATATATAGTGCGTAATAAATATGAAAGTCACAGTATGTAATAAAAATGTGATTACAAAAATGTTATTGTAGAATATGTAAAAAATGTGATTTAAAAAATTGTAATTAAATTGTGATGAACAAATGTCAGAAAAAATGTTGTAGGATAGTATGTAAAAAAAGTGAATTAAAAATAGTCTTAGTATAGTATGTCAAAAATGTCATAAGAGGTCATAGATTAATTTGTAGTAAAAATGTAATTAAAAAACATTGTATAGTATGTCATAAAAATCTCATTAAGTCATGGTAAAGTAATAAAAACGTGACTGAAAATTCATAATATAGTGTGTCATAAAAATGTGGTGAAAAAAAATCCTATATTAAGCCTTAAAAAAGTCATAAAAATTATTAGAATAGGAACATTTACGATCTCACGGACACCTTATCTTCAAACTTTAGATAAAAAATGAAAGAATGAGTTTCCGTGACAACAACTCTACAGGTGGTTGTTATTGATCGAGACTGATCGAGATCTTTGTCTGTCCTCCGTCAGGACCACGTGGCCATGGCAGGTGTCAGTGTGGCTCCAGTCTCAAGAGCAGGATGAGAGTCCTCTCTGTAGCGGCACTCTGATCAGCCCCTGCTGGGCCCTGACGTCTGCTTACTGTGTCAGCAGGTAAATCCAGCGCTGAACTACATGTCACTTCCTACACTGGAGGCGTCTTCAGTGGGACCAGCGAACACCACGAATTGTAACTCCATCCACCACGTTTTCTTGTCTCCTCTCTCCTGCAGGTTTGGCAGCGACCCGTCCAGGTACATGGTACGTGTCGGGGCTTCAGAGCAGACTCTGACCCCAGAGCAGATGGTGGTCCACAGGAAGTTCAAGGGTCAGAGTGGAGGTCATGATCTGGCTCTGTTGAAGCTACCCAGCACCAAGGGTCACTGTCTGACCTTTGAGCACAACACCAACGCAGCATGCCTTCCTGCCACTGACGCAGCATCAGTGGGAAGTTCTCCGTCTTCTTGTGTCGTCATGGTAACCACTGGCTGGTCAGGACCAGGTATGTGTTTTTCTCTGTAGTGTACCATGTCTTTTTTAACGTTAGCATTTAGCTAGCAGCACCTATGTGTCCAAGTACAGCCTCATAGAGCCGACAGCTGCAGAACACGGGGCACAGACGTGCGACGGATAACGTTTTAAAATACACTAAAAAAACAACAGCTGTAAGAAGATCAGCTCCAGACTTGGTATTTCTGGTAACAAGGCTATCACACACAGCTGGTTGTGGTTGCTAAGCAACATCAGGTACATCTGCTTCCTTTAAAGTTGGCACAAGAGTAGCACCCAGCAACCGACCTCGCATTTTCCAGGCGGTAAAAGATGCGGCATGTGTATGAGCGATTAAACGATTGATCAGTAGTCATACACGACACAGTCAGTTGTTGTTGTTGTTGTTGTTGTTGTTGTTGTTGTTGTAAAGCAACTTTATGTTTCAGCCTTTCTGACATGTCACTCCTTTAATCATCTCACCCTCTCTCCTAGACTCAGTCCTTGCATCCTGGGTCCCTTTGATGTCGTCATGGCAATGTAAGAAGCGCTATGGCGACAGCTTCTCCAGCCACGGCACCCTGTGTGCCGGCAGTCCTCCAGACACCAGCCTCCTCCATGGCGACAGTTGTCAGGGCAACTCTGGAGGCGGGCTCTTGTGTCAGGGGGAGACGGGCCGATGGGTCCTCACCGGGGTTGTTGCCGGGGGTTACGGCTGCGCCGACCCCTCCTCTCCCGCGCTCTACACTCGTGTCAGCCGCTTCAGGAGCTGGATCGAGGAGGTCATCAACACACGAGCACACCCAGAGGAACCACACACACACACACAAGAAGATCTGACGCGCGCTGACAATGGCCCAACACTCACACACGGCGAGGGTGAGGACGAATACGTCCACGTGCACGGCAAGCTCAAACACACACATGATCAACAAGAAACAAATGAAATCAATTATATCAAACACACACACACTCATCACTCACACACCAACCAGCACGCTAACACACACACTAAAAGCACACACACCCAGCGTGTAGGGGACGCCGACACAAACACACAGATTCTGGTCTGATCGAGGCCGTGCCATTGGCTTACCATCTGTGCCATGTGACCGCCTGAGGAGGAGGAAGGAGAGTTAGAAGAAGACGAAGGTTAACTTTAAAGAAAAGCGAGACGCTCCTAACGTAGGTCTGTACAAACGGCCGTCTCTGTGCTCATTTCAAATCAGAACTCCGTGTTGTGTTTGCGGTTGCTAATCGTCGGATGAGTACAGCAGTGTGGGCAGACCTCCCCCGAGCTGCCGGGATGACCGTGTGCGTGGGTGATTTGTGGTGCTTTACGTGTGAGTTACAGCCTGTTGAGAGGCAGAGCGACGACCAGCAGAGTCGGCAGCGTTTAGGTTGAGCCTGGCATGCTGATCGGGGCCTTTTTCACTGATACTGAAAATCAAAAAAATCAGCATGGCATGTATTTTAAGGACAATAGTGTTTCAAATATTCTGGGGAAATATTTCTGAGACGGTCACACAAGAATCTATGCTAAAATTCACCTATTAATGTGCATCCTCTGTGTGTTTAGTAACAAAAACCGACAAACTAACCACCAGAACATCTCGATCATCATCGTCCCTCTGAGATTATTAACACAGATCAAACCCTAAACTCCTGCATCACATGTGGGCGATGTCGCTTTTTCCAACAGGGCTCGTCTCTTCAGGCTGTTGTCTTATACCTTTACTGGTGAAAGTGCTGTTTAGACCCATGACTAAGCTATTTAACTTGGGACCATACCAGTGACTCATCATGTTTTACTGTTCCCATGCTGCATGCTTTACACTGCTGCTGCTGGCTATTTTAAATCCCAAAGTTAATTCGAATCGTCACACAGCAGCACCTACAACCCTCAAACACATCTGTGCCCTCAACCTAAGGTGTACTGGGTATCTATTAATGGTAATATACTGTTTACTAGTATCTAATAGATCAGCTGTAAGCATTAAACATGTGGGTTGCCAGGTTTATAATCACAGATGGTTTAATAAGCTCTTTGCTTATCAGAAACAGAACTTTGTTATTAAAGGTACACTTTGCATGATTGTCAATTATTGTTCGGAAACATCCTCGCCAACCCCAGATTCGCTCTCGTTTTGCCGCGCTATATTTGTGTTTTTCGGTGCTGTGTCTCTTGGATGTTTGCACCTTACGGTACACACACTTATAGTGGGTCATGAGTGATGATTTTAGGAGGAGTATATCTTTAACATTTATATTATTAGCTTCGATATTAGAAAGGAACACTGCGACAGAAATCGGAACATATGCACTACATACTTCCTTCAAAAAAATTCTCTCTGGATAAACCGCAGTATGTATCTTTTCCGACACACTGGCACATCACTTCCTAAGAGCCCCCTTGGCGGTTGGAGACATGTAACCATGGCAACTCATGCCAACCTCAGCTCTACCGGCAATTTAAAAAATACTCTAAAATACATTACGTGTAGCTAATCTTATACGTACACTTAAACTGAAGTGTTAACGACCTTACAGAGTTAACTCAGCTGCTGTCTGAACATTGTTGACGACTGCATTGCATTGTGGGATATTGATGCCGGCACAGTGTCCAGGGCTGACATGATATCAGATTTCACTACACGATAATCGTGGCCAGAAGAGTTCACAATAAAGATATTGTGGTATCTATGGAAAATTAGCGAGGTGACGAAGGTGGTTCTCTTTTTACCGGGATAAATCACCGTGCTGGTCGAGCCAGATAACGACAAGATATCCTGGGTAAGTTGACAGTTATCGTCAGCACTGTATATATCACGACACCCGTCACACTAACTGTTGGTTTCAAAGTACGGCTACTGTAAAATCTCACGTACTGTTTTAGACATAAGACACTGACTTTTAATGACTCACCTACCGGAGAGATATTTCACAACCTGGCAACCCAAATGTTGTTAAAGGCTAAAAACTGAGCTATAAAACAAGTCGTTACTTGAAACTTAAATAATCCCTTTAGTAAGAATGTCTGGTAACACTTTATTTGAATCATCCGCCTACAGAGTTTATAGAGTGTCTGTAACATTTCAACAGCCTGTTAGTTTTTTCTGAGAACATGTCAGTGTGGTCATGTACTGTCACATACTTTATAATTTGTTAAACATCTACAGAAAAAAGAGAAACGGTTGAATTGTGGTCGAACCCCAGGGTGGGGGAGCCCTTCTGTGTGGAGTTTACATGTTCTCCCAGCGTGGGTTTTCTCCAGGTACTCCAGCTTCCTCCCACAGTCCAAAGACATGCAGGTTAATTGGTGACTCTAAATTGTCCGTAGGTGTGAATGTGAGTGTGAATGGTTGTCTGTCTCTATGTGTCAGCCCTGTGATAGTCTGGTGACCTGTCCAGGGTGTACCCTGCCTCTCACCAAATGTCAGCTGGGATAGGCTCCAGCCCCCCGCGACCCCTAACAGGATGAGCGGTTACGGAAAATGAATGAATGAGCAATATGCTGTTGAAATGTTACAGAGGATAATGAACCCAATTTGATTAACACATTCACTGATGTTAGAAGAATAAAGACAAGAAACATCTTGTATCACAAATATATAATAGATTACAAATTCCAAAAATGATTCCACTGCCCAGGTCAAACAGAAATGGGAGAGAGAACCAGAGAAACTGAAATTTATACAGCTGGGTCTGGGCGGTAAATCAATGGCAAACCATTTTCATATTGTTTGGGGATGACCAAGAAGTTCTTCGTTTTGGTAACAGATTGCCAAAGAAATAATCTTTGAACTAAAAGTTGATTGTTCTTTTGAGATATTGTACTTGGGCTAAACCCTGGACAATCACCTTTACAAAGTACTTTCCGCCGCGAGCAAGAAAGCCATCACATGAGGAGGCCACAGATGAGCCCTCTTCAAAGGACGACTGGATTGGAGTTATTAACCAAATTCACTGTATGGAGAAAATCACCTTTAAGACTGCGACTTGATCAATATACAAAACA
The DNA here is from genome assembly GCF_041903045.1 of Epinephelus lanceolatus. NCBI lineage: Eukaryota > Metazoa > Chordata > Actinopteri > Perciformes > Serranidae > Epinephelus > Epinephelus lanceolatus. The sequence goes on along the minus strand of NC_135754.1, from coordinate 28,309,670 downwards.
ATGGGAAAAACACCAATAAAAATAAAGTTCAAACCAGATGCTCTATAATCTATCTGTAAGCAGACTGACCGAACAAAGTGTTACCAAAAGCTTTAATAGAGAGCTGCAGCTTTTCTAATATGTCCGTAACTAAACCCTAAAGTATTCCCTGACTTTCCAGGAAGCTGTTGGTTTCCATTGACAGACGCTTCAAATGTGTGTTATCCATCACCATAAATGTCACATCTGCATCATTTTAGTCAAAGTCACATTGTTATCTAGAGGTACCGCAGTGCGTTCCTTCTCACATCAGTTAATCTGCATTACCTCACAACGGTAATGGAGCAAGACATTTTGCAGACGTGATGGATTATACAATTCAAGCAGGAGTCTGCTAATTGATTTCTATCCCAAAGGGAAACAGTGGCTTCGTGGAAAAATACACACTGAAACACCTCCACTGCGGCAGCTGGATTAATGTACATAGGTTTGTCGTTAAGGCGCTAAAACTTGTAACAACACTGGTATGGTCCTTTACACTGTACAGGATACTTCTCTCCTTTCAAAGCCATCAAAGCCGACTGTCGGGTGGTAAAATCTCTTTTTGTACTGATTCCAGCAGACGGCTGTAGATGGATAGATAGATGGATAGATAGATGGATAGATAGCTTCTCTTCCTGAGACTAGATAGTGTGTGTAACTGCATTCATTCTTGACTGAATTAGATAGCCGAACTCTTGAAGTTAAATGTTGTCCGTTCTGTTGTACTCTGAGCAGATGCGCGATCTCACCAGAAGATGGCGACATTGCTCCACTTTAACGAGGCCGCCGCTCGTTGGATAACGTGGCCCTGATGGTTCTTTTTATACTGTTGCTATATGTGTACGGACTTGACTTGTGCTTTGATGTACTGTGAACCATTGTGTCGTGAAAGCATCTTGTGACCTGCAACTGGACTGTTGTTATAATCCTGTACATAAACTGGAGCCGATCACTGCTCCTTCCTCCCTCCCTGAGAATTGATGTTTTACCATGCAGATCCTGTAGGTTAATGTAAATACTGTGTGTCTGTGGCTGGACGGTGACGGGGCAGCGTAAAGTGTTTAGGGCCTGCTTTACCTGTGTTAAACCCACCAGCTGTTCCTCAGTGTAATGTGCTGAATCATGGTTGAGTATTAAAACATATACCTGGTAAGAAGAAACATTCAGTGTTGGTGTGGCCTCTCTTCTCTTTCTTATCCAATAATAAACTTACGGTAAGTCTGCGATACGGAAAGGGTCAGCTGACGTTTTCCTCACTCATAAAGCTCTGACTGGCTTACAAAACATGTAATTGCCTCCAAGTAAATAAAAGTAAATCTGCTTAGCTGCTGCTCTCAGTCACTCATGAGACATGTTAATCTTTTCTTTTGTTTGGACGGGTTCCCCTCTGGAAGATGGGGGATCAGAGGATCCTCCTGCTGCAGTGGATCCACTAGTTTGTATTGAAAACTGTAGACAAAGTGATTTATAATGAGTATGAATGAGTCGGCTTTTGGGACAAGGCTCGGAAATATGTTTAAGATATCTGAGAGATGAGCTGCAGCTACCGATGTATGAACATACGAAGGTTTGACAAACGGCAGGACTAAAAATTAATCCAAGTTATCAATATTGTTTGAACAGGATAAAGTGTCAGTGCCGTGAGACAAGTGTCATAACATAACACACGTTATTCGAAGCCTAATTTTTATACAATATTCATACTGGTTCAAATAATAGTTCCCATCTTGCTGAGCAACAGTTTTGCGTTAAAGAAATTAAAGGCCTGTCCCAAATATAGGCCTGGTGATTTCAGTGCTTTAAGCAAATAATAGCCTGGGCTTCTAATTGAAGCTTACAATATTGTTGTGTGAGCCAGTTCTTAAAGGGTTAAGTCACATCTGTCTAAAACTGGATCCTCAGCATATCATCATCAGGGGTGGCAGGACCGTCACAAAGGGAAGAGGAAGCTGTGCAGAGTTGAGACGATGGACGAGATGACGTCTGAGCAGGATGACTGATGACTCATTGTGTAATTTAAGTTTGCAGAGGACGTGCTGGAGCGGTGTTCACACCCTCAGGTGAGTACATGTGAGGGTGCTTTCACAGCTGCCCTGTTTGGTTCGCTTCAACTGAACTCAAGTTCGTTTGCCCCCTGAGTGCGGTTCGTTTGGGCAGGTGTGAACACAGCAATCACACTCTGAAAGCTCGGATGCGTTTGGTTTATTTAAATTTATTGGTGTTTGCTTGTAAGCCACAAAGGCACAGCTGGAAAAAGTAAAAAAACACATGGATAATATTGCATTCTTTAATCAGTGTATTGATCCAGATAAATGTATCCTTACACTCCTTATAGTTTGTCCAAACAGTTGCTTGATCACTGTGGCAGGCAGAGGTAACACAGCACATTCACCACAAGATGGCGCCCCTGCTCAAGAAATTGAACACAGTGTAAAGTCAATCTGTGTGCTCCAATACCTGTACTACCACACTAAAGAGTGCCAGAAAAAGATTTAGTTTGTCCCAGTACATAGTGTGTCTAAAGCACCAGATGTTCTACAACACCCGGTCTGATTTTTCAGTATATAAGCCAGCATGCTTTTCTGACTGTTCTGACCCACAATCCTCTGCAGTGCAAGATCCATCACATCGACCATGAGAAGTCACACTGAAGGATGACAGCACATTCAGGTGATTGACGACTAGTTGATTAGGAATAAAAGGAATATTAATTGTTTAATTAAATAATCATAAATATAACCGAAGTACTGAATAACAGTGACAGAGAAATGTATAGCCTATTGTGAGTATACACTCATCGGCCACTTTATTAGGTACACCTTGCTCGTACCAGGTTGGACCCCGTTTTTAATTCTTTGTGGCACAGATTCAACAAGGTGCTGGAAACATTCCTCAGAGATTTTGGTCCATATTGACATGATGACATCACACAGTTGCTGCAGATTTGTCGGCTGCACATCCTTGATGAGAATCTCCCGTTCCACCACACCCCAAAGGTGCTCTATTGGACTGAGATCTGGTGACTGTGGAGGCCATTGGAGTACAGTGAACTCATTGTCATGTTCAAGAAACCAGTTTGAGATGATGTGAGCTTTGTGACATGGTGCGTTATCCTGCTGGAAGCAGCCATCAGAAGATGGGTACACTGTGGTCATAAAGGGGGTTACCTTTTTCTAGAGAATGGCGGAAATGAATTCTTGATTGTTTCTGAGGACGACACTGGACAACAAACGCTATCGGAGAGGTGGTTCTGTGCCTGCTTATTAATAAACAGGAAACATTTGTATTTGCTCTGAGATGAAAAACAAACCAAAAAAAAAACAAGGGAGCCCGTCCTTTAAGACCTCCACAAAGTCAAAAGTAATTTAGATTCAAGAGACTCGTTCTGGGTCGGCTTTTCTCCTAATTTCATTGACACGAAAAGTCGGAGGTCAGAGCGAGCTAACAAGACACATTCCCTCAAGAGTTTCTCCCTTTTTGTGTCTTTGAGAAAGTAAGTGCAAGCGTCGGAGTTAACCAACTGCTGAGCTCTCCTCATTAATCACACAGAAAGCAGAGGAACCAGGGGGAGCTGTCCTACATCCCACAGACACACACACACACACACACACTCCTTAAAATAACCGGGACCATCATAAATAACACCACAAAACCTTTTTAAATAAGGCTGCAGCATTACTCAACACTTCACAGTGCTCGCTGCAGCTAAAATAGGAGCCGATGAAGACAGTACAAAGGCTGAAGTGGTGAGAAGGGGCGATGCACGAGCTGTTGAATGGACAGCAGTGATTATTTTATCCTGTGTGTATGTTAATGGCCCTGGAGGATATGCAACGTTATTCAGGGCTTAATCGGACTTCATGTGATGACAGACAAGTATGGAGGGCAAATATTATGCCAGCTGTGATACCGGCTGGTGTTCAGAGAATCCAGCCAACCACAGAAACATGGTCCAGTTTTATTAGCGTTTCCTTTACTCAAATCTAAACCTTTTTTTCCTCCTGTAACAGCTGAATGCTAAATGTCACCTGAGACAAACTAGGCTCCTAAAATTGGACATGAGCAGATACTCGGCATGACTAATCAATGTTGCAGTGTTATATAATCAGATATGTGTGTTGCAGAAGCTCTATTAGCTCCAAATTTGGTGATTTCAGGCTGATAAAACATTCTCAAAATCCAGGCTGGACAGATCAAAAATGCAGAGGCCAAAAAAGGTCTGTTAGGTTGTCATGTGTGGGATTTTTTCCGGACAGTTCAGGTATGTTGCACCAGAGTTGGTGTGAGAGACAGTTCAGAGATGGTGGTGTTAAAAAGCACCCGGGGTAAACACAAAACTGTTCTGGCAGGTTGTTTGGTCTGGGGAGAGATGGAGTATGTTACCAGAGAAGGGATGCCTTTCTAAAAAGATATTTGTTGGAGAAGGGACAAAAATGTTTCCGTATGACGACTATAACTAAATCAGACATGAGGAGAAGGTGTTTAAAGGGATACTTTGAAGATTTCCAACCAGCTTTGTATCATAACGATGTTGGTAGCATGTGTAAATGAACTATAGTAAACTTGCCTCCATCTTACCAGCGCCCACATCTTCCTGCTCATCTCTCAGCTGAAATCAGCTGGATGACGACTTTCTCTAGGGCTGTTCCTCGAACTACAGATTGTGCCTTTGTATCTTTGTTTGCCCACCACCTTGGACACATGGGGTGCGTTCAGAAACACTCACTCCAACTGTCAGAACGCACTCTAGCACAAAGTATTTGTAAATGTGGCGTGCTGGTTGAATGAACCGTTCGGTTATTAAGAGCACCACACTCTTGGAGCAGCAGAACACCTGCACCTGTAAATCCAATCTGAAGCTCTACACTGACATGAGAGCACGGTTGTTTTTGAAGAAACAGAGCCTTCTATTTCGACATGAATTCAGGTAATCGCACATTCACACTTGGCACTCTGTTCTGCTGCTCCAAGAGTGTGGTGCTCTGAATAACTGAACGGTATATTCCAACAACACCCCGACTTTGCGAAACATTAAGGGTGCGTTCATAAACACTCACTCCAAGTGCTGGAGAGGACCCTGGCACAAACTGAACTGTTCATAAATTTGGAGCGCCGCTGGAATGAACTGTTCGGTTATTCAGAGCACCACACTCCTGAAGCAGCAGAGCGCACTCTGGGCATTCTGTGTGGGTAGGTGGAGCGGCAGAGTGCCAAGCGGAGTGAACGCGTGATTAACTTCACTGTTGTCTCCACCAATCTTATAGAGGAGGACGACACTTGATCGGTTGTGCACAGTACAGAGTGCACTCTGTACTGTATTCTCGAACGTACCCATTTGGTGCTTCTCAAAGTCAAGGATGCTTCCTTGGTAGGACGGTCCTTCAAATTCGGGTCCGTTGGAGCCTAGGCAAGACTCCTTCCTAGCATTTGGTGAATAAACACGGCGCAGGCTAGTGAGTGCCCAGGTGTGAGTCATTCAAGAGGCCCTGCCTTTATTTCTGGCAAATCTTGCACCACGGATTGTAGGTACTTCATGTCTGCCGATGATACACACACACAACCTTGAAAAATCTCTGAAGGAAGGACTCTGTCCTTGGCAGCATTCAAAGGATCCTTGACATTGGAACAGTCCTTTGGTGGGATTCGATGATGTAGCCTCCTTGAAATTCAGCCGTTTAAGGATTCTTCCTTGATTTTGAGAAGCACCAAGAGTTTCCAATGGAACAACGGCCATGCTCGCATTACGTCACCCACCAGTGGGAGTTTTTATTGGTCAGGTGCAGAGCAGTGCATTCTGGTAGTTGCAGGTTTTCTACCTCTTCAACAAAAGCAAATGCCACAGCCCTTTTTGCTCTGATTACCATTTTTGAAAAGTATTTGTCTTTGTACTGCACAGACAGCCCAGTTATATCAAAAGACCATCTTTCCCGCAGTGAAATAAACCAGTCGAGAAGAAATAAACCAGTGCTGAAATAGTATTTTTATTAAATACTTTCAAGATCCAAGTTTGAAGAATAACAAAGCTATGATGAAGACCAACTAACACTCAGACAAACACTTGATAGTCGTCAATTCATGGTTGTATTTCATTGTACATCATGATCATGCAAAAAAACTCCAGCATCCATGGGAAGGCTGGGGGAGAAAGCGCAGCCCAATAGTATATCATTACAACGCAGGGAAAACGCTAACATCGAGGGCCTCATACCAAGCTACGGCTCCTGAATCCTTTTTTTTTTTTTTTTTTTTTTTTTAATTTTGCTTTTTTTTGTTGTTGTTATTTTTTAAATTATTATTTTTCATGTCACCTATTCAACATTCTGGATGGAGGATATTCTTATTTCAAAAGATGCAAATATATATTAACACTAGGCTCCATCCGTATTCAGGTAGGTACATGGTAGAAATGCGTAACTGAAACATGCATATAACTAGGTCTCCCGCTCTGGTTCAACAGTGTAGGTCATAATAAACCTACACACCCACACCAACTCTTTCTCTCACTGGCTCCCAAAACTCCTCTCAACTGAGCAGGCACGATTTCAAACCACCTAGGGTAGATCACATTAATAAATAATTTAGTCCAATCTATGATCACTCAATCTGTAATTTGTGTTGTCTTTTCTTCCTCCCTCTTTTCCCTTTTTTTTTTTTTTTTTTAAAATCCTGTGTGCGAGGGAGAGTGCAGAACTCCAGCTTGGCAGATCGGCAAATTACCAAACGACAAGTTAACAGCAAACAGCGACGACAACGAAAAAACTCAAACCAGTAACACGGGAACAGAGAAACAACAGAGAGAGGTACAAATAAACATCTCAAGAGCAGGGGGGTGGGCTTGGTGGTACACGAAGGAGGAAGAGGAAGGTGGGGGAGGAGGGGGAGGTTTAAGATACAACTGTCGCGGATGGATGGAGACAATTAAGCAGCACAGCAAGGGTGGCACCGTGGTCACACAGCAGTGGTGCAGATATGTTACAAAGCCTTAACACACCACCAGGCGTGCGTGCGTGTGTGTGTGTGTGTGTGTGTGTGTGTGTGTGTGTGTGCATATGATATGAAGAGACGGCTCACAGCATTGTGGGATCAGGAGTTAAGGACACAATGATGAAGGTCTTCATGTTTAAAAACTCTCGTTGGGGCAAAGAGGTC